>NC_134482.1:39263511-39378511 GCF_964194025.1 Convolutriloba macropyga | reverse complement strand
AAACAGCTCTTCAACTTAAAACCTAAATTATAGTTTTGTACAGGAAAAGAAAACTAAATGTACAGAATCAGAATCAATGTACAGAATTAGTTAATCCAGTTGAGGACCTGCTTAGTGAATATTTTCAGTTTATAAAACAACAGAAAAAAAATTAAAATGAACGAAAGCCAAAGTAAACTAAGTTTTTTTGCTTTTTTTTGCCAAGAGCTTTTTTGTTTGGTGACTAAATACACATGCAGATAATCAGTATGCGTTTATTATGCTGCCAAACAGCTCCTCAACTTAAAACCAAATAGATAGTTTTGTGCAGGAAAAGAAAACGAAATGTACGGAACAAGTAAGACCAGTTGAGGACCTGCTTTGTGAATATTTTCAGTTTACGCAACAACAATAAAAAAAACATCATTATGAAGTGAAACCAAAGTTTTTTTGTTTTTTTTTGCCAAGAGCTTTTTATGTTCGGGAATAAATACACAAGCAAATTAAAGTTATGTAGGTTTGCTATGCAGAAAAGCAGCTCCTCAACTCGATATCTAACTCTTAAAAAAGCTCAAAGGGTAGGAAATGGGTTTTAGGGGACAATTAATTAATTCGGCTGAGGAACTACTAAGGTGACGTTTTAACGGACGGATAGGTTAGCATAATTGTGTACAGTACACAAATTACGATTATACTATATATTAAGGTGCATTATGGCTATTAAAAATCATATTATTACCAATACCAAGCATCAATTTCAGCAATTTATTATAATATTGTGGCTGCAAATGACATCTTTCTCGTACAGGTTCTTCAAAGAAATTAGATCGTTTCAAAACATTAGTGGGATAATAATAACTGGGCAACTTACGCTTAAGTTCTTGATTAAAAGCTTTCAAATTCTCAGGATTATGATCTTTGCGAGGAAACAGCTGCATAATTCTCACAATATAAGTATTTTGCGAAGGCAAATGTCCGATAAACTCAGTATAATATTTAATCAAAGCATCATGACTAGTTGAATTGAGGTCATTCCCTCCTACAGCAATGCATATATATTTACTCTGAATTATTCTTGGATAAAGTTCTCTTAAATGATACGCGCGGCGACCACCCTGAGCAAACACTTCATAATTGAAACCAAAATTGAACAGTCCCTGGTTACTATCATAAGCTCTTCGCATGTTGCTATCTCCTACGAAAATCAAATTATTTTGAACTTGAAAATTAGGCGCACTATATATATAATACATGTAGTCCAGCATAGTTTGCACATCTTCATCATCATCATAGTCGTAGAATATAAAATTATAACCATTACGGTGGACGATGACTTGTGGGTTAGCCATACTGAAACACAAAAAGAAAGTCTGAATTCGAACGAACTAACATTTTAAATATATAAAGGAAAAATGTCATTGCTTGCATGAACCATATGGTCCGACCTAACCTATTTTTCGTAACCTATTTGACACCCTAGTAAGTACTTTTTTTGTAAGACACCTAGATCAAAAACTATCACTCAATCAGAACTTACTAGGGTTATGACACTCCTAGATAGAACCTCAATTCATTTGAACAAGTCCTTGACCATATTGAAAATGACTTTTTACGAAATTCCTCAAGCACAGTTTTTGAGCGTGAAAGTTGACAACGTAGTACTTTTTTCGTAAACCACCTTGATCAAAAATTATCACTCATTCAGAACCTACTAGGGTTATGACACTCCAACATAGAACCTCAATTCATTTGAACAAGTCCTTGACCATATTGAAAATGACTTTTTATGAAAATGCACCAGCACAGTTTTTGAGAGTGAAATTTGACAACGTAGTTAGTACTTTTTTCGTAAACCACCTGGATCAAAAATTATCACTCATTCAGAATCTACTAGGGTTATGACACTCCTACATAGAACCTCATATCATTTGAACAAGTCCTTGACTATATTGAAAATGACTTTTTATGAAAATGCACCAGCACAGTTTTTGAGCGTGAAATTTGACAACATAGTAAGTACTTTTTTCGGAAACCACCTAGATCAAAAATTATCACTCATTCAGAACCTAATAGGGCTATGACACTCCTACATAGAACCTCATACCATTTGAACAAGTCCTTGACCATAATGAAAATGACTTTTTATGGAAATGCACCAGCACAGTTTTTGAGAGTGAAATTTGACAACGTAGTAAGTACTTTTTTCGTAAACAACCTGGATCAAAAATTATCACTCATTCAGAATCTACTAGGTTTATGACACTCCTACATAGAACCTCATATCATTTGAACAAGTCCTTGACCATATTGAAAATGACTTTTTATGAAATTGCGCAAGCACTGTTTTTGAGCGTGAAATTTGACAACGTAGTAAGTACTTTTTTCGTAAACCACCTAGATCAAAAATTATCACTCATTCAGAAACTAATAGGGCTATGACACTCCTACATAGAACCTCAATTCATTTGAACAAGTCCTTGACCATATTGAAAATGACTTTTTATGAAAATGCACCAGCACAGTTTTTGAGAGTGAAATTTGACAACGTAGTAAGTACTTTTTTCGTAAACCACCTAGATCAAAAATTATCACTCATTCAGAACCTACTAGGGTTATGACACTCCTACATAGAACCTCAATTCATTTGAACAAGTCCTTGACCATATTGAAAATGACTTTTTATGAAATTGCGCAAGCACAGTTTTTGAGCGTGAAATTTGACGTAGTAAGCACTTTTTTCGTAAACCACATAGATCAAAAATTATCACTCACTCAGAACCTACTAGGGTTATGACACTCCTACATAGAACCTCAATTCATTTGAACAAGTCCTAGACCATATTGAAAATGACTTTTTATGAAATTGCGCAAGCACAGTTTTTGAGCGTGAAATTTGACAACGTAGTAAGTACTTTTTTCGTAAACCACCTAGATCAAAAATTATCACTCATTCAGAACCTACTAGGGTTAAGACACTACTACATAGAACCTCAATTCATTTGAACAAGTCCTTGACCATATTGAAAATGACTTTTTATGAAATTGCGCAAGCACAGTTTTTGAGCGTGAAATTTGACAACGTAGTAAGTACTTTTTTTGTAAACCACCTAATTAAAAATTATCACTCATTCAGAACTTACTAGGGTTATGACACTCCTACATAGAACCTCAATTCATTTGAACAAGTCCTTGACCATATTGAAAATGACTTTTTATGAAAATGCACCAGCACAGTTTTTGAGAGTGAAATTTGACAACGTAGTAAGTACTTTTTTCGTAAACCACCTAGATCAAAAATTATCACTAATTCAGAACCTACTAGGGTTATGACACTCCTACATAGAACCTCAATTCATTTGAACAAGTCCTTGACCATATTGAAAATGACTTTTTATGAAATTGCGCAAGCACAGTTTTTGAGCGTGAAATTTGACAACGTAGTAAGTACTTTTTTCGTAAACCACCTAGATCAAAAATTATCACTCATTCAGAACCTACTACGGTTATGACACTCCTACATAGAACCTCAATTCATTTGAACAAGTCCTTGACCATATTGAAAATGACTTTTTATGAAATTGCGCAAGCACAGTTTTTGAGCGTGAAATTTGACAACGTAGTAAGTACTTTTTTCGTAAACCACCTAGATCAAAAATTATCACTCATTCAGAACCTACTAGGGTTAAGACACTCCTACATAGAACCTCAATTCATTTGAACAAGTCCTTGACCATATTGAAAATGACTTTTTATGAAATTGCACCAGCACAGTTTTTGAGAGTGAAATTTGACAACGTAGTAAGTACTTTTTTCGTAAACCACCTAGATCAAAAATTATCACTCATTCAGAACTTACTAGGGTTATGACACTCCTACACAGAACCTCTATTCATTTGAACAAGACCTTGACCATATTGAAAAAGACTTTTTATGAAATTGCATAAGCACAGTTTTTGAGCGTGAAATTTGACAATATAGTAAGTTCTTTTTTCGGAAACCACCTAGATCAAAAATTATCACTCATTCAGAACCTACTAGGTTTATGACACTCCTACATAGAACCTCATATCATTTGAACAAGTCCTTGACTATATTGAAAATGACTTTTTATGAAAATGCACCAGCACAGTTTTTGAGCGTGAAATTTGACAACATAGTAAGTACTTTTTTCGGAAACCACCTAGATCAAAAATTATCACTCATTCAGAAACTAATAGGGCTATGACACTCCTACATAGAACCTCAATTCATTTGAACAAGTCCTTGACCATATTGAAAATGACTTTTTATGAAAATGCACCAGCACAGTTTTTGAGAGTGAAATTTGACAACGTAGTAAGTACTTTTTTTGTAAACCACCTAATTAAAAATTATCACTCATTCAGAACTTACTAGGGTTATGACACTCCTACATAGAACCTCAATTCATTTGAACAAGTCCTTGACCATATTGAAAATGACTTTTTATGAAAATGCACCAGCACAGTTTTTGAGAGTGAAATTTGACAACGTAGTAAGTACTTTTTTCGTAAACCACCTAGATCAAAAATTATCACTAATTCAGAACCTACTAGGGTTATGACACTCCTACATAGAACCTCAATTCATTTGAACAAGTCCTTGACCATATTGAAAATGACTTTTTATGAAATTGCGCAAGCACAGTTTTTGAGCGTGAAATTTGACAACGTAGTAAGTACTTTTTTCGTAAACCACCTAGATCAAAAATTATCACTCATTCAGAACCTACTACGGTTATGACACTCCTACATAGAACCTCAATTCATTTGAACAAGTCCTTGACCATATTGAAAATGACTTTTTATGAAATTGCGCAAGCACAGTTTTTGAGCGTGAAATTTGACAACGTAGTAAGTACTTTTTTCGTAAACCACCTAGATCAAAAATTATCACTCATTCAGAACCTACTAGGGTTAAGACACTCCTACATAGAACCTCAATTCATTTGAACAAGTCCTTGACCATATTGAAAATGACTTTTTATGAAATTGCACCAGCACAGTTTTTGAGAGTGAAATTTGACAACGTAGTAAGTACTTTTTTCGTAAACCACCTAGATCAAAAATTATCACTCATTCAGAACTTACTAGGGTTATGACACTCCTACACAGAACCTCTATTCATTTGAACAAGACCTTGACCATATTGAAAAAGACTTTTTATGAAATTGCATAAGCACAGTTTTTGAGCGTGAAATTTGACAATATAGTAAGTTCTTTTTTCGGAAACCACCTAGATCAAAAATTATCACTCATTCAGAACCTACTAGGTTTATGACACTCCTACATAGAACCTCATATCATTTGAACAAGTCCTTGACTATATTGAAAATGACTTTTTATGAAAATGCACCAGCACAGTTTTTGAGCGTGAAATTTGACAACATAGTAAGTACTTTTTTCGGAAACCACCTAGATCAAAAATTATCACTCATTCAGAAACTAATAGGGCTATGACACTCCTACATAGAACCTCAATTCATTTGAACAAGTCCTTGACCATATTGAAAATGACTTTTTATGAAATTGCGCAAGCACAGTTTTTGAGCGTGAAATTTGACAACGTAGTAAGTACTTTTTTCGTAAACCACCTAGATCAAAAATTATCACTCATTCAGAACCTACTACGGTTATGACACTCCTACATAGAACCTCAATTCATTTGAACAAGTCCTTGACCATACTGAAAATGACTTTTTATGAAATTGCGCAAGCACAGTTTTTGAGCGTGAAATTTGACAACGTAGTAAGTACTTTTTTCGTAAACCACCTAGATCAAAAATTATCACTCATTCAGAACCTACTAGGGTTAAGACACTCCTACATAGAACCTCAATTCATTTGAACAAGTCCTTGACCATATTGAAAATGACTTTTTATGAAAATGCACCAGCACAGTTTTTTAGAGTGAAATTTGACAACGTAGTAAGTACTTTTTTCGTAAACCAACTAGATCAAAAATTATCACTCATTCAGAACTTACTAGGGTTATGACACTCCTACACAGAACCTCAATTCATTTGAACAAGTCCTTGACCATATTGAAAAAGACTTTTTATGAAATTGCATAAGCACAGTTTTTGAGCGTGAAATTTGACAACGTAGTAAGTACTTTTTTCGTAAACCACCTATATCAAAAATTATCACTCATTCAGAACCTACTAGGGTTAAGACACTCCTACATAGAACCTCAATTCATTTGAACAAGTCCTTGAAGATATTAAAAATGACTTATGAAATTGCGCAAGCACAGTTTTTGAGCGTGAATTTTGACAACGTTGTAAGTACTTTTTTCGTAAACCACCTAGATCAAAAATTATCACTCATTCAGAACCTACTAGGGTTATGACACTCCTACATAGAACCTCAATTCATTTGAACAAGTCCTTGACCATATTGAAAATGACTTTTTATGAAATTGCGCAAGCACAGTTTTTGAGCGTGAAATTTGACAACGTAGTAAGTACTTTTTTCTTAAACCACCTAGATCAAAAATTATCACTCATTTAGAACCTACTAGGGTTATGGCATTCCTACATAGAACCTCAATTCATTTGAACAAGTCCTTGACCATATTGAAAATGACTTTTTATGAAAATGCACCAGCACAGTTTTTGAGAGTGAAATTTGACAACGTAGTAAGTACTTTTTTCGTAAACCACCTAGAGCAAAAATTATCACTCATTCAGAACCCACTAGGGTTATGACACTCCTACATAGAACCTCAATTCATTTGAACAAGTCCTTGACCATATTGAAAATGACTTTTTATGAAATTGCGCAAGCACAGTATTTGAGCGTGAAATTTGACAACGTAGTAAGTACTTTTTTCGTAAACCACCTAAATCAAAAATTATCACTCATTCAGAACCTACTAGGGTTATGACACTCCTACATAGAACCTCAATTCATTTGAACAAGTCCTTGACCATATTGAAAATGACTTTTTATGAAAATGCACCAGCACAGTTTTTGAGAGTGAAATTTGACAACGTAGTAAGTACTTTTTTCGTAAACCACCTAGATCAAAAATTATCACTCATTCAGAACCCACTAGGGTTATGACACTCCTACATAGAACCTCAATTCATTTGAACAAGTCCTTGACCATATTGAAAATGACTTTTTATGAAATTGCGCAAGCACAGTTTTTGAGCGTGAAATTTGACAACGTAGTAAGTACTTTTTTCGTAAACCACCTAGATCAAAAATTATCACTCATTCAGAACCCACTAGGGTTATGACACTCCTACATAGAACCTCAATTCATTTGAACAAGTCCTTGACCATATTGAAAATGACTTTTTATGAAAATGCACCAGCACAGTTTTTGAGAGTGAAATTTGACAACGTAGTAAGTACTTTTTTCGTAAGTCACCTAGATCAAAAATTATCACTCATTCAGAACCCACTAGGGTTATGACACTCCTACATAGAACCTCAATTCATTTGAACAAGTCCTTGACCATATTGAAAATGACTTTTTATGAAATTGCGCAAGCACAGTATTTGAGCGTGAAATTTGACAACGTAGTAAGTACTTTTTCGTAAACCACCTAGATCAAAAATTATCACTCATTAAGAACCTACTAGGGTTATGACACTCCTACATAGAACCTCATATCATTTGAACAAGTCCTTGACTATATTGAAAATGACTTTTTATGAAAATGCACCAGCACAGTTTTTGAGCGTGAAATTTGACAACATAGTAAGTACTTTTTTCGGAAACCACCTAGATCAAAAATTATCACTCATTCAGAACCTACTAGGGTTATGACACTCCTACATAGAACCTCAATTCAATTGAACAAGTCCTTGACCATATTGAAAATGACTTTTTATGAAAATGCACCAGCACAGTTTTTGAGAGTGAAATTTGACAACGTAGTAAGTACTTTTTTCTTAAACCACCTAGATCAAAAATTATCACTCATTCAGAACCCACTAGGGTTATGACACTCCTACAGAGAACCTCAATTCATTTGAACAAGTCCTTGACCATATTGAAAATGACTTTTTATGAAATTGCGCAAGCACAGTTTTTGAGCGTGAAATTTGACAATGTAGTAAGTACTTTTTTCTTAAACCAGCTAGATCAAAAATTATCACTCATTTAGAACCTACTAGGGTTATGACATTCCTACATAGAACCTCAATTCATTTGAACAAGTCCTTGACCATATTGAAAATGACTTTTTATGAAAATACACCAGCACAGTTTTTGAGAGTGAAATTTGACAACGTAGTAAGTACTTTTTTCGTAAACCACCTAGATCAAAAATTATCACTCATTCAGAACCCACTAGGGTTATGACACTCCTACATAGAACCTCAATTCATTTGAACAAGTCCTTGACCATATTGAAAATGACTTTTTATGAAATTGCGCAAGCACAGTTTTTGAGCGTGAAATTTGACAACGTAGTAAGTACTTTTTTCGTAAACCACCTAGATCAAAAATTATCACTCATTCAGAACCCACTAGGGTTATGACACTCCTACATAGAACCTCAATTCATTTGAACAAGTCCTTGACCATATTGAAAATGACTTTTTATGAAATTGCGCAAGCACAGTTTTTGAGCGTGAAATTTGACAACGTAGTAAGTACTTTTTTCTTAAACCAGCTAGATCAAAAATTATCACTTATTTAGAACCTACTAGGGTTATGACATTCCTACATAGAACCTCAATTCATTTGAACAAGTCCTTGACCATATTGAAAATGACTTTTTATGAAAATACACCAGCACAGTTTTTGAGAGTGAAATTTGACAACGTAGTAAGTACTTTTTTCGTAAACCACCTAGATCAAAAATTATCACTCATTCAGAACCCACTAGGGTTATGACACTCCTACATAGAACCTCAATTCATTTGAACAAGTCCTTGACCATATTGAAAATGACTTTTTATGAAATTGCGCAAGCACAGTATTTGAGCGTGAAATTTGACAACGTAGTAAGTACTTTTTTCGTAAACCACCTAGATCAAAAATTATCACTCATTCAGAACCTACTAGGATTATGACACTCCTACATAGAACCTCATATCATTTGAACAAGTCCTTGACTATATTGAAAATGACTTTATGAAAATGCACCAGCACAGTTTTTGAGCGTGAAATTTGACAACATAGTACGTACTTTTTTCGGAAACCACCTAGATCAAAAAATATCACTCATTCAGAACCTACTAGGGTTATGACACTCCTACATAGAACCTCAATTCATTTGAACAAGTCCTTGACCATATTGAAAATGACTTTTTATGAAAATGCACCAGCACAGTTTTTGAGAGTGAAATTTGACAACGTAGTAAGTACTTTTTTCGTAAACCACCTAGATCAAAAATTATCACTCATTCAGAACCCACTAGGGTTATGACACTCCTACATAGAACCTCAATTCATTTGAACAAGTCCTTGACCATATTGAAAATGACTTTTTATGAAAATGCACCAGCACAGTTTTTGAGAGTGAAATTTGACAACGTAGTAAGTACTTTTTTCGTAAGTCACCTAGATCAAAAATTATCACTCATTCAGAACCCACTAGGGTTATGACACTCCTACATAGAACCTCAATTCATTTGAACAAGTCCTTGACCATATTGAAAATGACTTTTTATGAAATTGCGCAAGCACAGTATTTGAGCGTGAAATTTGACAACGTAGTAAGTACTTTTTCGTAAACCACCTAGATCAAAAATTATCACTCATTAAGAACCTACTAGGGTTATGACACTCCTACATAGAACCTCATATCATTTGAACAAGTCCTTGACTATATTGAAAATGACTTTTTATGAAAATGCACCAGCACAGTTTTTGAGCGTGAAATTTGACAACATAGTAAGTACTTTTTTCGGAAACCACCTAGATCAAAAATTATCACTCATTCAGAACCTACTAGGGTTATGACACTCCTACATAGAACCTCAATTCAATTGAACAAGTCCTTGACCATATTGAAAATGACTTTTTATGAAAATGCACCAGCACAGTTTTTGAGAGTGAAATTTGACAACGTAGTAAGTACTTTTTTCTTAAACCACCTAGATCAAAAATTATCACTCATTCAGAACCCACTAGGGTTATGACACTCCTACAGAGAACCTCAATTCATTTGAACAAGTCCTTGACCATATTGAAAATGACTTTTTATGAAATTGCGCAAGCACAGTTTTTGAGCGTGAAATTTGACAATGTAGTAAGTACTTTTTTCTTAAACCAGCTAGATCAAAAATTATCACTCATTTAGAACCTACTAGGGTTATGACATTCCTACATAGAACCTCAATTCATTTGAACAAGTCCTTGACCATATTGAAAATGACTTTTTATGAAAATACACCAGCACAGTTTTTGAGAGTGAAATTTGACAACGTAGTAAGTACTTTTTTCGTAAACCACCTAGATCAAAAATTATCACTCATTCAGAACCCACTAGGGTTATGACACTCCTACATAGAACCTCAATTCATTTGAACAAGTCCTTGACCATATTGAAAATGACTTTTTATGAAATTGCGCAAGCACAGTTTTTGAGCGTGAAATTTGACAACGTAGTAAGTACTTTTTTCGTAAACCACCTAGATCAAAAATTATCACTCATTCAGAACCCACTAGGGTTATGACACTCCTACATAGAACCTCAATTCATTTGAACAAGTCCTTGACCATATTGAAAATGACTTTTTATGAAATTGCGCAAGCACAGTTTTTGAGCGTGAAATTTGACAACGTAGTAAGTACTTTTTTCTTAAACCAGCTAGATCAAAAATTATCACTTATTTAGAACCTACTAGGGTTATGACATTCCTACATAGAACCTCAATTCATTTGAACAAGTCCTTGACCATATTGAAAATGACTTTTTATGAAAATACACCAGCACAGTTTTTGAGAGTGAAATTTGACAACGTAGTAAGTACTTTTTTCGTAAACCACCTAGATCAAAAATTATCACTCATTCAGAACCCACTAGGGTTATGACACTCCTACATAGAACCTCAATTCATTTGAACAAGTCCTTGACCATATTGAAAATGACTTTTTATGAAATTGCGCAAGCACAGTATTTGAGCGTGAAATTTGACAACGTAGTAAGTACTTTTTTCGTAAACCACCTAGATCAAAAATTATCACTCATTCAGAACCTACTAGGATTATGACACTCCTACATAGAACCTCATATCATTTGAACAAGTCCTTGACTATATTGAAAATGACTTTATGAAAATGCACCAGCACAGTTTTTGAGCGTGAAATTTGACAACATAGTACGTACTTTTTTCGGAAACCACCTAGATCAAAAAATATCACTCATTCAGAACCTACTAGGGTTATGACACTCCTACATAGAACCTCAATTCATTTGAACAAGTCCTTGACCATATTGAAAATGACTTTTTATGAAAATGCACCAGCACAGTTTTTGAGAGTGAAATTTGACAACGTAGTAAGTACTTTTTTCGTAAACCACCTAGATCAAAAATTATCACTTATTTAGAACCTACTAGGGTTATGACATTCCTACATAGAACCTCAATTCATTTGAACAAGTCCTTGACCATATTGAAAATGACTTTTTATGAAAATACACCAGCACAGTTTTTGAGAGTGAAATTTGACAACGTAGTAAGTACTTTTTTCGTAAACCACCTAGATCAAAAATTATCACTCATTCAGAACCCACTAGGGTTATGACACTCCTACATAGAACCTCAATTCATTTGAACAAGTCCTTGACCATATTGAAAATGACTTTTTATGAAATTGCGCAAGCACAGTATTTGAGCGTGAAATTTGACAACGTAGTAAGTACTTTTTTCGTAAACCACCTAGATCAAAAATTATCACTCATTCAGAACCTACTAGGATTATGACACTCCTACATAGAACCTCATATCATTTGAACAAGTCCTTGACTATATTGAAAATGACTTTATGAAAATGCACCAGCACAGTTTTTGAGCGTGAAATTTGACAACATAGTACGTACTTTTTTCGGAAACCACCTAGATCAAAAAATATCACTCATTCAGAACCTACTAGGGTTATGACACTCCTACATAGAACCTCAATTCATTTGAACAAGTCCTTGACCATATTGAAAATGACTTTTTATGAAAATGCACCAGCACAGTTTTTGAGAGTGAAATTTGACAACGTAGTAAGTACTTTTTTCGTAAACCACCTAGATCAAAAATTATCATTCATTCAGAACCCACTAGGGTTATGACACTCCTACATAGAACCTCAATTCATTTGAACAAGTCCTTAACCATATTGAAAATGACTTTTTATGAAATTGCGCAAGCACAGTATTTGAGAGTGAAATTTGACAACATAGTAAGTACTTTTTTCGGAAACCACCTAGATCAAAAATTATCACTCATTCAGAACCTACTAGGGTTATGACACTCCTACATATAACCTCAATTCATTTGAACAAGTCCTTGACCATATTGAAAATCACTTTTTATGAAAATGCACCAGCACAGTTTTCGAGAGTGAAATTTGACAACGTAGTAGTACTTTTTTCGTAAACCACCTAGATCAAAAATAAACACTCATTCAGAACCTACTAGGGTTATGACACTCCTACATAGAACCTCATATCATTTGAACAAGTCCTTGACTATATTGAAAATGACTTTTTATGAAAATGCACCAGCACAGTTTTTGAGTGAAATTTGACAACGTAGTAAGTACTTTTTTTCGTAAACCACCTATATCAAAAATTATCACTCATTCAGAACATACTAGGGTTATGACACTCCTACATAGAACCTCAATTCATTTGAACAAGTCCTTGACCATATTGAAAATGACTTTTTATGAAATTGCGCAAGCACAGTTTTTGAGCGTGAAATTTGACAACGTAGTAAGTACTTTTTTCGTAAACCACCTAGATCAAAAATTATCACTCATTCAGAACCTACTAGGGTTATGACACTCCTACATAGAACCTCAATTCATTTGAACAAGTCCTTGACCATATTGAAAATGACTTTTTATGAAAATGCACCAGCAGTTTTTGAGAGTGAAATTTGACAACGTAGTAAGTACTTTTTTCGTAAACCACCTAGATCAAAATTTATCACTCATTCAGAACCTACTAGGGTTATGACACTCCTACATGGAACCTCAATTCATTTGAACAAGTCCTTGACCATATTGAAAATGTCTTTTTATGAAAATGCACCAGCACTGTTTTTGAGTGAAATTTGACAACGTAGTAAGTAATTTTTTCGTAAACCACCTAGATCAAAAATTATAACTCATTCAGAACCTACTAGGGTTATGACACTCCTATATAGAACCTCAATTCATTTGAACAAGTCCTTGACCATATTGAAAATGACTTTTTATGAAATTGCGCTAGCACAGTTTTTGAGCGTGAAATTTGACAACGTAGTAAGTACTTTTTTTCGTAAACCACCTAGATCAAAAATTATCACTCATTCAGAACATACTAGGGTTATGACACTCCTACATAGAACCTCAATTCATTTGAACAAGTCCTTGACCATATTGAAAATGACTTTTTATGAAATTGCGCAAGCACAGTTTTTGAGCGTGAAATTTGACAACGTAGTAAGTACTTTTTTCGTAAACCACCTAGATCAAAAATTATCACTCATTCAGAACCTACTAGGGTTATGACACTCCTACATAGAACCTCAATTCATTTGAACAAGTCCTTGACCATATTGAAAATGACTTTTTATGAAAATGCACCAGCACAGTTTTTGAGAGTGAAATTTAACAACGTAGTAAGTAATTTTTTCGTAAACCACCTAGATCACTCATTCAGAACCTACTAGGGTTATGACACTCCTACATAGAACCTCAATTCATTTGAACAAGTCCTTGACCATATTGAAAATGACTTTTTATGAAATTGCGCAAGCACAGTTTTTGAGCGTGAAATTTGAAAACGTAGTAAGTACATTTTTCGTAAACCACCTAGATCAAAAATTATCACTCATTCAGAACCTACTAGGGTTATGACACTCCTACATAGAACCTCATATCATTTGAACAAGTCCTTGACTATATTGAAAATGACTTTTTATGAAAATGCACCAGCACAGTTTTTGAGCGTGAAATTTGACAACATAGTAAGTACTTTTTTCGGAAACCACCTAGATCAAAAATTATCACTCATTCAGAACCTACTAGGGTTATGACACTCCTATATAGAACCTCAATTCATTTGAACAAGTCCTTGACCATATTGAAAATGACTTTTTATGAAATTGCGCTAGCACAGTTTTTGAGCGTGAAATTTGACAACGTAGTAAGTACTTTTTTTTCGTAAACCACCTAGATCAAAAATTATCACTCATTCAGAACATACTAGGGTTATGACACTCCTACATAGAACCTCAATTCATTTGAACAAGTCCTTGACCATATTAAAAATGACTTTTTATGAAATTGCGCAAGCACAGTTTTTGAGCGTGAAATTTGACAACGTAGTAAGTACTTTTTTCGTAAACCACCTAGATCAAAAATTATCACTCATTCAGAACCTACTAGGGTTATGACACTCCTACATAGAACCTCAATTCATTTGAACAAGTCCTTGACCATATTGAAAATGACTTTTTATGAAAATGCACCAGCACAGTTTTTGAGAGTGAAATTTGACAACGTAGTAAATACTTTTTTCGTAAACCACCTAGATCACTCATTCAGAACCTACTAGGGTTATGACACTCTTAAATAGAACCTCAATTCATTTGAACAAGTCCTTGACCATATTGAAAATGACTTTTTATGAAATTGCGCAAGCACAGTTTTTGAGCGTGAAATTTGAAAACGTAGTAAGTACATTTTTCGTAAACCACCTAGATCAAAAATTATCACTCATTCAGAACCTACTAGGGTTATGACACTCCTACATAGAACCTCATATCATTTGAACAAGTCCTTGACTATATTGAAAATGACTTTTTATAAAAATGCACCAGCACAGTTGTTGAGCGTGAAATTTGACAACATAGTAAGTACTTTTTTCGGAAACCACCTAGATCAAAAATTATCACCCATTCAGAACCTACTAGGGTTATGACACTCCAACATAGAACCTCAATTCATTTGAACAAGTCCTTGACCATATTGAAAATGACTTTTTATGAAAGTGCACCAGCACAGTTTTAGTGAGTGAAATTTGACAACGTAGTAAGTACTTTTTTCATAAACCACCTAGATCAAAAATTATCACTCATTCAGAACCTACTAGGGTTATGAGACTCCTACATAGAACCTCAATTCATTTGAACAAGTCCTTGACCATATTGAAAATGACTTTTTATGAAATTGCGCAAGCACAGTTTTTGAGCGTGAAATTTGACAACGTAGTAAGTACTTTTTTCGTAAACCACCTAGATCAAAAATTATCACTCATTCAGAACCCACTAGGGTTATGACACTCCTACATAGAACCTCAATTCATTTGAACAAGTCCTTGACCATATTGAAAATGACTTTTTATGAAAATGCACCAGCACAGTTTTTGAGAGTGAAATTTGACAACGTAGTAAATACTTTTTTCGTAAACCACCTAGATCACTCATTCAGAACCTACTAGGGTTATGACACTCTTACATAGAACCTCAATTCATTTGAACAAGTCCTTGACCATATTGAAAATGACTTTTTATGAAATTGCGCAAGCACAGTTTTTGAGCGTGAAATTTGAAAACGTAGTAAGTACATTTTTCGTAAACCACCTAGATCAAAAATTATCACTCATTCAGAACCTACTAGGGTTATGACACTCCTACATAGAACCTCATATCATTTGAACAAGTCCTTGACTATATTGAAAATGACTTTTTATGAAAATGCACCAGCACAGTTTTTGAGCGTGAAATTTGACAACATAGTAAGTACTTTTTTCGGAAACCACCTAGATCAAAAGTTATCACCCATTCAGAACCTACTAGGGTTATGACACTCCAACATAGAACCTCAATTCATTTGAACAAGTCCTTGACCATATTGAAAATGACTTTTTATGAAAATGCACCAGCACAGTTTTAGTGAGTGAAATTTGACAACGTAGTAAGTACTTTTTTCATAAACCACCTAGATCAAAAATTATCACTCATTCAGAACCTACTAGGGTTATGAGACTCCTACATAGAACCTCAATTCATTTGAACAAGTCCTTGACCATATTGAAAATGACTTTTTATGAAATTGCGCAAGCACAGTTTTTGAGCGTGAAATTTGACAACGTAGTAAGTACTTTTTTCGTAAACCACCTAGATCAAAAATTATCACTCATTCAGAACCTACTAGGGTTATGACACTCCTGCATAGAACCTCAATTCATTTGAACAAGTCCTTGACCATATTGAAAAAGACTTTTTATGAAATTGCGTAAGCACAGTTTTTGAGCGTGAAATTTGACAACGTACTAAGTACTTTTTTCGTAAACCACCTAGATCAAAAATTATCACTCAATCAGAACCTACTAGGGTTATGACACTCCTACATAGAACCTCATATCATTTGAACAAGTCCTTGACTATATTGAAAATGACTTTTTATGAAAATGCACCAGCACAGTTCTTGAGCGTGAAATTTGACAACATAGTAAGTACTTTTTTTCGGAAACCACCTAGATCAAAAATTATCACTCATTCAGAACCTACTAGGGTTATGACACTCCTATATAGAACCTCAATTCATTTGAACAAGTCCTTGACCATATTGAAAATGACCTTTTTATGAAAATGCACCAGCACAGTTTTAGTGAGTGAAATTTGACAACGTAGTAAGTACTTTTTTCGTAAACCACCTAGATCAAAAATTATCACTCATTCAGAACCTACTAGGGTTATGACACTCCTACATAGAACCTCAATTATTTTGAACAAGTCCTTGACCATATTGAAAATGACTTTTTATGAAATTGCGCAAGCACAGTTTTTGAGCGTGAAATTTGACAACGTAGTAAGTACTTTTTCCGTAAACCACCTAGATCAAAAACTATCACTCATTCAGAACCTACTAAAGTTATGACACTCCTGCATAGAACCTCAATTCATTTGAACAAGTCCTTGACCATATTGAAAAAGACTTTTTATGAAATTGCATAAGCACAGTTTTTGAGCGTGAAATTTGACAACATAGTAAGTACTTTTTTCGGAAACCACCTAGATCAAAAATTATCACTCATTCAGAACCTACTAGGGTTATGACACTCCTACATAGAACCTCAATTATTTTGAACGAGTCCTTGACCATATTGAAAATGACTTTTTATGAAATTGCGCAAGCACAGTTTTTGTGCGTGAAATTTGACAACGTAGTAAGTACTTTTTTCGTAAACCACCTAGATCAAAAATTATCACTCATTCAGAACCTACTAGGGTTATGACACTCCTGCATAGAACCTCAATTCATTTGAACAAGTCCTTGACCATATTGAAAATGACTTTTTATGAAATTGCGCAAGCACAGTTTTTGAGCGTGAAATTTGACAACGTACTAAGTACTTTTTTCGGAAACCACCGAGATCAAAGATTATCACTCATTCAGAACCTACTAGAGTTATGGCACTCCTACATAGAACCTCAATTCATTTGAACAAGTCCTTGACCATATTGAAAATGACTTTTTTTGAAATTGCGCAAGCACAGTTTTTGAGCGTGAAATTTGACAACGTAGTAAGTACTTTTTTCGTAAACCACCTAGATCAAAAATTATCACTCATTCAGAACCTACTAAGGTTATGACACTCCTGCATAGAACCTCAATTCATTTGAACAAGTCCTTGACCATATTGAAAAAGACTTTTTATGAAATTGCATAAGCACAGTTTTTGAGCGTGAAATTTGACAACATAGTAAGTACATTTTTCGGAAACCACCTAGATCAAAACTTATCACTCATTCAGAACCTACTAGGGTTATGACACTCCTACATATAACCTCAATTATTTTGAACAAGTCCTTGACCATATTGAAAATGACTTTTTATGAAATTGCGCAAGCACAGTTTTTGAGCGTGAAATTTGACAACGTATTAAGTACTTTTTTCGTAAACCACCTAGATCAAAAATTATTACTCATTCAGAACCTACTAAGGTTATGACACTCCTGCATAGAACCTCAATTCATTTGAACAAGTCCTTGACCATATTGAAAAAGACTTTTTATGAAATTGCATAAGCACAGTTTTTGAGCGTGAAATTTGACAACATAGTATGTACATTTTTCGGAAACCACCTAGATCAAAAATTATCACTCATTCAGAACCTACTAGGGTTATGACACTCCTACATAGAACCTCAATTATTTTGAACAAGTCCTTGACCATATTGAAAATGACTTTTTATGAAATTGCGCAAGCACAGTTTTTGAGCGTGAAATTTGACAACGTAGTAAGTACTTTTTTTGTAAACCACCTAGAGCAAAAATTATTACTCTTTCAGAGCCTACTAAGGTTATGACGCTCCTGCATAGAACCTCAATTCATTTGAACAAGTCCTTGACCATATTGAAAAAGACTTTTTATGAAATTGCATAAGCACAGTTTTTGAGCGTGAAATTTGACAACATAGTAAGTACTTTTTTCGGAAACCACCTAGATCAAAAATTATCACTCATTCAGAACCTACTAGGGTTATGACACTCCTACATAGAACCTCAATTATTTTGAACAAGTCCTTGACCATATTGAAAATGACTTTTTATGAAAATGCGCAAGCACAGTTTTTGAGCTTGAAATTTGACAACGTAGTAAGTACTTTTTTCGTAAACCATCTAGATCAAAAATTATCACTCTTTCAGAACCTACTAAGGTTATGACACTCCTGCATAGAACCTCAATTCATTTGAACAAGTCCTTGACCATATTGAAAAAGACTTATGAAATTGCATAAGCACAGTTTTTGAGCGTGAAATTTGACAACATAGTAAGTACTTTTTTCGGAAACCACCTAGATCAAAAATTATCACTCAATCAGAATCTACTAGGGTTATGACACTACTACATAGAACCTCAATTATTTTGAACAAGTCCTTGACCATATTGAAAATGACTTTTTATGAAATTGCGCAAGCACAGTTTTTGAGCGTGAAATTTGACAACGTAGTAAGTACTTTTTTCGTAAACCACCTAGATCAAAAATTATAACTCATGCAGATCCTACTAGGGTTATGACACTCCTACATAGAACCTCAATTCATTTGAACAAGTCCTTGACCATATTGAAAATGACTTTTATGAAATTGCGCAAGCACAGTTTTTGAGCGTGAAATTTGACAACGTATTAAGTACTTTTTTCGTAAACCACCTAGATCAAAAATTATTACTCATTCAGAACCTACTAAGGTTATGACACTCCTGCATAGAACCTCAATTCATTTGAACAAGTCCTTGACCATATTGAAAAAGACTTTTTATGAAATTGCATAAGCACAGTTTTTGAGCGTGAAATTTGACAACATAGTATGTACATTTTTCGGAAACCACCTAGATCAAAAATTATAACTCATTCAGAACCTACTAGGGTTATGACACTCCTACATAGAACCTCAATTATTTTGAACAAGTCCTTGACCATATTGAAAATGACTTTTTATGAAATTGCGCAAGCACAGTTTTTGAGCGTGAAATTTGACAACGTAGTAAGTACTTTTTTTGTAAACCACCTAGAGCAAAAATTATTACTCTTTCAGAGCCTACTAAGGTTATGACGCTCCTGCATAGAACCTCAATTCATTTGAACAAGTCCTTGACCATATTGAAAAAGACTTTTTATGAAATTGCATAAGCACAGTTTTTGAGCGTGAAATTTGACAACATAGTAAGTACTTTTTTCGGAAACCACCTAGATCAAAAATTATCACTCATTCAGAACCTACTAGGGTTATGACACTCCTACATAGAACCTCAATTATTTTGAACAAGTCCTTGACCATATTGAAAATGACTTTTTATGAAAATGCGCAAGCACAGTTTTTGAGCTTGAAATTTGACAACGTAGTAAGTACTTTTTTCGTAAACCACCTAGATCAAAAATTATCACTCTTTCAGAACCTACTAAGGTTATGACACTCCTGCATAGAACCTCAATTCATTTGAACAAGTCCTTGACCATATTGAAAAAGACTTATGAAATTGCATAAGCACAGTTTTTGAGCGTGAAATTTGACAACATAGTAAGTACTTTTTTCGGAAACCACCTAGATCAAAAATTATCACTCAATCAGAATCTACTAGGGTTATGACACTACTACATGGAACCTCAATTATTTTGAACAAGTCCTTGACCATATTGAAAATGACTTTTTATGAAATTGCGCAAGCACAGTTTTTGAGCGTGAAATTTGACAACGTAGTAAGTACTTTTTTCGTAAACCACCTAGATCAAAAATTATAACTCATTCAGAACCTACTAGGGTTATGACACTCCTGCATAGAACCTCAATTCATTTGAACAAGTCCTTGACCATATTGAAAAAGACTTTTTATGAAATTGCATAAGCACAGTTTTTGAGCGTGAAATTTGACAACGTACTAAATACTTTTTTCGTAAACCGCCTAGATCAAAAATTATTACTCATTCAGATCCTACTAGGGTTATGACACTCCTACATAGAACCTCAATTCATTTGAACAAGTCCTTGACCATATTGAAAATGACTTATGAAAATGCACCAGCACAGTTTTTGAGCGTGAAATTTGACAACGTAGTAAGTACTTTTTTCGTAAACCACCTAGATCAAAAATTATCACTCATTCAGAACCTACTAGGGTTATGACACTCCTGCATAGAACCTCAATTCATTTGAACAAGTCCTTGACCATATTGAAAATGACTTTTTATGAAATTGCAGAAGCATAGTTTTTGAGCGTGAAATTTGACAACATAGTAAGTACTTTTTTCGTAACCCACCTAGATCAAAAATTATCACTCATTCAGAACCTACTAGGGTTATGACACTCCTACATAGACTCTCAATTCATTTGAACAAGTCCTTGGCCATATTGAAAATGACTTTTTATGAAATTGCAGAAGCATAGTTTTTGAGCGTGAAATTTGACAACATAGTAAGTACTTTTTTCGGAAACCACCTAGATCAAAAATTAGCACTCATTCAGAACCTACTAGGGTTATGACACTCCTAGATAGAACCTCATATCATTTGAACAAGTCCTTGACTATATTGAAAATGACTTTTTATGAAAATGCACCAGCACAGTTTTTGAGCGTGAATTTTGACATGATAGTAAGTACTTTTTTCGGAAACCACCTAGATCAAAAATTATTACTCATTCAGAACCTACTAGGGTTACGACACTCCTACATAGACCCTCAATTCATTTGAACAAGTCCTTGGCCATATTGAAAATGACTTTTTATGAAATTGCAGAAGCATAGTTTTTGAGCGTGAAATTTGATAACATAGTAAGTACTTTTTTCGGAAACCACCTAGATCAAAAATTATCACTCATTCAGAACCTACTAGGGTTATGACACTCCTAGATAGAACCTCATATTATTTGAACAAGTCCTTGACCATATTGAAAATGAATTTTTATGAAAATGCACCAGCACAGTTTTTGAGCGTGAAATTTGACAACGTACTAAATACTTTTTTCGTAAACCGCCTAGATCAAAAATTATCACTCATTCAGAACCTAGGAGGGTTATGACACTCCTACATAGAACTTCATATCATTTGAACAAGTCCTTGACTATATTGAAAATGACTTTTTATGAAAATGCACCAGCACAGTTTTTGAGCGTGAATTTTGACAACATAGTAAGTACTTTTTTCGGAAACCACCTAGATCAAAAATTAGCACTCATTCAGAACCTACTAGGGTTATGACACTCCTAGATAGAACCTCATATCATTTGAACAAGTCCTTGACCATATTGAAAATGAATTTTTATGAAAATGCACCAGCACAGTTTTTGAGCGTGAAATTTGACAACGTACTAAATACTTTTTTCGTAAACCGCCTAGATCAAAAATTATCACTCATTCAGAACCTAGGAGGGTTATGACACTCCTACATAGAACTTCATATCATTTGAACAAGTCCTTGACTATATTGAAAATGACTTTTTATGAAAATGCACCAGCACAGTTTTTGAGCGTGAATTTTGACAACATAGTAAGTACTTTTTTCGGAAACCACCTAGATCAAAAATTATTACTCATTCAGATCCTACTAGGGTTATGACACTCCTACATAGAACCTCAATTCATTTGAACAAGTCCTTGACCATATTGAAAATGACTTATGAAAATGCACCAGAACAGTTTTTGAGCGTGAAATTTGACGACGTAGTAAGTACTTTTTTCGTAAACCACCTAGATCAAAAATTATCACTCATTCAGAACCTACTAAGGTTATGACACTCCTGCATAGAACCTCAATTCGTTTGAACAAGTCCTTGACCATATTGAAAATGACTTTTTTTTGAAATTGCAGAAGCATAGTTTTTGAGCGTGAAATTTGACAACATAGTAAGTACTTTTTTCGTAACCCACCTAGATCAAAAATTATCACTCACTCAAAACCTACTAGGGTTGTGACACTCCTACATAGACCCTCAATTCATTTGAACAAGTCCTTGGCCATATTGAAAATGACTTTTTATGAAATTGCAGAAGCATAGTTTTTGAGCGTGAAATTTGACAACATAGTAAGTACTTTTTTCGGAAACCACCTAGATCAGAAATTAGCACTCATTCAGAACCTACTAGGGTTATGACACTCTTAGATAGAACCTCATATCATTTGAACAAGTCCTTGACTATATTGAAATTGACTTTTTATGAAAATGCACCAGCACAGTTTTTGAGCGTGAATTTTGACAACATAGTAAGTACTTTTTTCGGAAACCACCTAGATCAAAAATTATTACTCATTCAGAACCTACTAGGGTTATGACACTCCTAGATAGAACCTCATATCATTTGAACAAGTCCTTGACCATATTGAAAATGAATTTTTATGAAAATGCACCAGCACAGTTTTTGAGCGTGAAATTTGACAACGTACTAAGTACTTTTTTCGTAAACCGCCTAGATCAAAAATTATCACTCATTCAGAACCTACGAGGGTTAAGACACTCCTACATAGAACTTCATATCATTTGAACAAGTCCTTGACTATATTGAAAATGACTTTTTATGAAATTGCGCAAGCACAGTTTTTGAGCGTGAAATTTGACAACGTAGTAAGTACTTTTTTCGTAAACCACCTAGATCAAAAATTATAACTCATTCAGAATCTACTAGGGTTATGACACTCCTGCATAGAACCTCAATTCATTTGAACAAGTCCTTGACCATATTGAAAAAGACTTTTTATGAAATTGCATAAGCACAGTTTTTGAGCGTGAAATTTGACAACGTACTAAATACTTTTTTCGTAAACCACCTAGATCAAAAATTATCACTCATTCAGAACCTACGAGGGTTATGACACTCTTAGATAGAACCTCATATCATTTGAACAAGTCCTTGACTATATTGAAATTGACTTTTTATGAAAATGCACCAGCACAGTTTTTGAGCGTGAATTTTGACAACATAGTAAGTACTTTTTTCGGAAACCACCTAGATCAAAAATTATTACTCATTCAGAACCTACTAGGGTTATGACACTCCTAGATAGAACCTCATATCATTTGAACAAGTCCTTGACCATATTGAAAATGAATTTTTATGAAAATGCACCAGCACAGTTTTTGAGCGTGAAATTTGACAACGTACTAAGTACTTTTTTCGTAAACCGCCTAGATCAAAAATTATCACTCATTCAGAACCTACGAGGGTTAAGACACTCCTACATAGAACTTCATATCATTTGAACAAGTCCTTGACTATATTGAAAATGACTTTTTATGAAATTGCGCAAGCACAGTTTTTGAGCGTGAAATTTGACAACGTAGTAAGTACTTTTTTCGTAAACCACCTAGATCAAAAATTATAACTCATTCAGAATCTACTAGGGTTATGACACTCCTGCATAGAACCTCAATTCATTTGAACAAGTCCTTGACCATATTGAAAAAGACTTTTTATGAAATTGCATAAGCACAGTTTTTGAGCGTGAAATTTGACAACGTACTAAATACTTTTTTCGTAAACCACCTAGATCAAAAATTATCACTCATTCAGAACCTACGAGGGTTATGACACTCCTACATAGAACTTCATATCATTTGAACAAGTCCTTGACTATATTGAAAATGACTTTTTATGAAAATGCACCAGCACAGTTTTTGAGCGTGAATTTTGACAACATAGTAAGTACTTTTTTCCGAAATCACCTAGATCAAAAATTATTACTCATTCAGATCCTACTAGGGTTATGACACTCCTACATAGAACCTCAATTCATTTGAACAATTCCTTGACCATATTGAAAATGACTTATGAAAATGCACCAGCACAGTTTTTGAGCGTGAAATTTGACAACGTAGTAAGTACTTTTTTCGTAGACCACCTAGATCAAAAATTATCACTCATTCAGAACCTACTAAGGTTATGACACTCCTGCATAGAACCTCAATTCATTTGAACAAGTCCTTGACCATATTGAAAATGACTTTTTATGAAATTGCAGAAGCATAGTTTTTGAGCGTGAAATTTGACAACATAGTAAGTACTTTTTTCGTAACCCACCTAGATCAAAAATTATCACTCATTCAGAACCTACTAGGGTTATGACACTCCTACATAGACCCTCAATTCATTTGAACAAGTCCTTGGCCATATTGAAAATGACTCTTTATGAAATTGCAGAAGCATAGTTTTTGAGCGTGAAATTTGACAACATAGTAAGTACTTTTTTCGGAAACCACCTAGATCAAAAATTAGCACTCATTCAGAACCTACTAGGGTTATGACACTCCTAGATAGAACCTCAAATCATTTGAACAAGTCCTTGACTATAATGAAAATGACTTTTTATGAAAATGCACCAGCACAGTTTTTGAGCGTGAATTTTGACAACATAGTAAGTACTTTTTTCGAAAACCACCTAGATCAAAAATTATTACTCATTCATAACCTACTAGGGTTATGACACTCCTACATAGACCCTCAATTCATTTGAACAAGTCCTTGGCCATATTGAAAATGACTTTTTATGAAATTGCAGAAGCATAGTTTTTGAGCGTGAAATTTGACAACATAGTAAGTACTTTTTTCGTAGACCACCTAGATCAAAAATTATCACTCATTCAGAACCTACTAAGGTTATGACACTCCTGCATAGAACCTCAATTCATTTGAACAAGTCCTTGACCATATTGAAAATGACTTTTTATGAAATTGCAGAAGCATAGTTTTTGAGCGTGAAATTTGACAACATAGTAAGTACTTTTTTCGGAAACCACCTAGATCAAAAATTAGCACTCATTCAGAACTTACTAGGGTTATGACACTCCTAGATAGAACCTCATATTATTTGAACAAGTCCTTGACTATATTGAAAATGACTTTTTATGAAAATGCACCAGCACAGTTTTTGAGCGTGAAATTTGACAACGTACTAAATACTTTTTTCGTAAACCGCCTAGATCAAAAATTATCACTCATTCAGAACCTACTAGGGTTATGACACTCCTACATAGAACCTCAATTATTTTGAACAAGTCCTTGACCATATTGAAAATGACTTTTTATGAAAATGCGCAAGCACAGTTTTTGAGCTTGAAATTTGACAACGTAGTAAGTACTTTTTTCGTAGACCACCTAGATCAAAAATTATTACTCATTCATAACCTACTAGGGTTATGACACTCCTACATAGACCCTCAATTCATTTGAACAAGTCCTTGACCATATTGAAAATGACTTTTTATGAAATTGCATAAGCACAGTTTTTGAGCGTGAAATTTGACAACGTACTAAATACTTTTTTCGTAAACCACCTAGATCAAAAATTATCACTCATTCAGAACCTACGAGGGTTATGACACTCCTACATAGAACTTCATATCATTTGAACAAGTCCTTGACTATATTGAAAATGACTTTTTATGAAAATGCACCAGCACAGTTTTTGAGCGTGAATTTTGACAACATAGTAAGTACTTTTTTCCGAAATCACCTAGATCAAAAATTATTACTCATTCAGATCCTACTAGGGTTATGACACTCCTACATAGAACCTCAATTCATTTGAACAAGTCCTTGACCATATTGAAAATGACTTATGAAAATGCACCAGCACAGTTTTTGAGCGTGAAATTTGACAACGTAGTAAGTACTTTTTTCGTAGACCACCTAGATCAAAAATTATCACTCATTCAGAACCTACTAAGGTTATGACACTCCTGCATAGAACCTCAATTCATTTGAACAAGTCCTTGACCATATTGAAAATGACTTTTTATGAAAATGCGCAAGCACAGTTTTTGAGCTTGAAATTTGACAACGTAGTAAGTACTTTTTTCGTAGACCACCTAGATCAAAAATTGTTACTCATTCATAACCTACTAGGGTTATGACACTCCTACATAGACCCTCAATTCATTTGAACAAGTCCTTGACCATATTGAAAATGACTTTTTATGAAATTGCATAAGCACAGTTTTTGAGCGTGAAATTTGACAACGTACTAAATACTTTTTTCGTAAACCACCTAGATCAAAAATTATCACTCATTCAGAACCTACGAGGGTTATGACACTCCTACATAGAACTTCATATCATTTGAACAAGTCCTTGACTATATTGAAAATGACTTTCTATGAAAATGCACCAGCACAGTTTTTGAGCGTGAATTTTGACAACATAGTAAGTACTTTTTTCCGAAATCACCTAGATCAAAAATTATTACTCATTCAGATCCTACTAGGGTTATGACACTCCTACATAGAACCTCAATTCATTTGAACAAGTCCTTGACCATATTGAAAATGACTTATGAAAATGCACAGTTTTTGAGCGTGAAATTTGACAACGTAGTAAGTACTTTTTTCGTAGACCACCTAGATCAAAAATTATCACTCATTCAGAACCTACTAAGGTTATGACACTCCTGCATAGAACCTCAATTCATTTGAACAAGTCCTTGACCATATTGAAAATGACTTTTTATGAAATTGCAGAAGCATAGTTTTTGAGCGTGAAATTTGACAACATAGTAAGTACTTTTTTCTTAACCCACCTAGATCAAAAATTATCACTCATTCAGAACCTACTAGGGTTATGACACTCCTACATAGACCCTCAATTCATTTGAACAAGTCCTTGGCCATATTGAAAATGACTCTTTATGAAATTGCAGAAGCATAGTTTTTGAGCGTGAAATTTGACAACATAGTAAGTACTTTTTTCGGAAACCACCTAGATCAAAAATTAGCACTCATTCAGAACCTACTAGGGTTATGACACTCCTAGATAGAACCTCATATCATTTGAACAAGTCCTTGACTATATTGAAAATGACTTTTTATGAAAATGCACCAGCACTGTTTTTGAGCGTGAATTTTGACAACATAGTAAGTACTTTTTTCGAAAACCACCTAGATCAAAAATTATTACTCATTCATAACCTACTAGGGTTATGACACTCCTACATAGACCCTCAATTCATTTGAACAAGTCCTTGGCCATATTGAAAATGACTTTTTATGAAATTGCAGAAGCATAGTTTTTGAGCGTGAAATTTGACAACATAGTAAGTACTTTTTTCGTAGACCACCTAGATCAAAAATTATCACTCATTCAGAACCTACTAAGGTTATGACACTCCTGCATAGAACCTCAATTCATTTGAACAAGTCCTTGACCATATTGAAAATGACTTTTTATGAAATTGCAGAAGCATAGTTTTTGAGCGTGAAATTTGACAACATAGTAAGTACTTTTTTCGTAACCCACCTAGATCAAAAATTATCACTCATTCAGAACCTACTAGGGTTATGACACTCCTACATAGACCCTCAATTCATTTGAACAAGTCCTTGGCCATATTGAAAATGACTCTTTATGAAATTGCAGAAGCATAGTTTTTGAGCGTGAAATTTGACAACATAGTAAGTACTTTTTTCGGAAACCACCTAGATCAAAAATTAGCACTCATTCAGAACCTACTAGGGTTATGACACTCCTAGATAGAACCTCATATCATTTGAACAAGTCCTTGACTATATTGAAAATGACTTTTTATGAAAATGCACCAGCACAGTTTTTGAGCGTGAAATTTGACAACGTACTAAATACTTTTTTCGTAAACCGCCTAGATCAAAAATTATCACTCATTCAGAACCTACTAGGGTTATGACACTCCTACATAGAACCTCAATTATTTTGAACAAGTCCTTGACCATATTGAAAATGACTTTTTATGAAAATGCGCAAACACAGTTTTTGAGCTTGAAATTTGACAACGTAGTAAGTACTTCTTTCGTAGACCACCTAGATCAAAAATTATTACTCATTCATAACCTACTAGGGTTATGACACTCCTACATAGAACCTCAATTCATTTGAACAAGTCCTTGACCATATTGAAAATGACTTTTTATGAAATTGCAGAAGCATAGTTTTTGAGCGTGAAATTTGACAACATAGTAAGTACTTTTTTCTTAACCCACCTAGATCAAAAATTATCACTCATTCAGAACCTACTAGGGTTATGACACTCCTACATAGACCCTCAATTCATTTGAACAAGTCCTTGGCCATATTGAAAATGACTCTTTATGAAATTGCAGAAGCATAGTTTTTGAGCGTGAAATTTGACAACATAGTAAGTACTTTTTTCGGAAACCACCTAGATCAAAAATTAGCACTCATTCAGAACCTACTAGGGTTATGACACTCCTAGATAGAACCTCATATCATTTGAACAAGTCCTTGACTATATTGAAAATGACTTTTTATGAAAATGCACCAGCACTGTTTTTGAGCGTGAATTTTGACAACATAGTAAGTACTTTTTTCGAAAACCACCTAGATCAAAAATTATTACTCATTCATAACCTACTAGGGTTATGACACTCCTACATAGACCCTCAATTCATTTGAACAAGTCCTTGGCCATATTGAAAATGACTTTTTATGAAATTGCAGAAGCATAGTTTTTGAGCGTGAAATTTGACAACATAGTAAGTACTTTTTTCGTAGACCACCTAGATCAAAAATTATCACTCATTCAGAACCTACTAAGGTTATGACACTCCTGCATAGAACCTCAATTCATTTGAACAAGTCCTTGACCATATTGAAAATGACTTTTTATGAAATTGCAGAAGCATAGTTTTTGAGCGTGAAATTTGACAACATAGTAAGTACTTTTTTCGTAACCCACCTAGATCAAAAATTATCACTCATTCAGAACCTACTAGGGTTATGACACTCCTACATAGACCCTCAATTCATTTGAACAAGTCCTTGGCCATATTGAAAATGACTCTTTATGAAATTGCAGAAGCATAGTTTTTGAGCGTGAAATTTGACAACATAGTAAGTACTTTTTTCGGAAACCACCTAGATCAAAAATTAGCACTCATTCAGAACCTACTAGGGTTATGACACTCCTAGATAGAACCTCATATCATTTGAACAAGTCCTTGACTATATTGAAAATGACTTTTTATGAAAATGCACCAGCACAGTTTTTGAGCGTGAAATTTGACAACGTACTAAATACTTTTTTCGTAAACCGCCTAGATCAAAAATTATCACTCATTCAGAACCTACTAGGGTTATGACACTCCTACATAGAACCTCAATTATTTTGAACAAGTCCTTGACCATATTGAAAATGACTTTTTATGAAAATGCGCAAGCACAGTTTTTGAGCTTGAAATTTGACAACGTAGTAAGTACTTCTTTCGTAGACCACCTAGATCAAAAATTATTACTCATTCATAACCTACTAGGGTTATGACACTCCTACATAGAACCTCAATTCATTTGAACAAGTCCTTGACCATATTGAAAATGACTTTTTATGAAATTGCAGAAGCATAGTTTTTGAGCGTGAAATTTGACAACATAGTAAGTACTTTTTTCGTAACCCACCTAGATCAAAAATTATCACTCATTCAGAACCTAATAGGGTTATGACACTCCTACATAGACCCTCAATTCATTTGAACAAGTCCTTGGCCATATTGAAAATGACTCTTTATGAAATTGCAGAAGCATAGTTTTTGAGCGTGAAATTTGACAACATAGTAAGTACTTTTTTCGGAAACCACCTAGATCAAAAATTAGCACTCATTCAGAACCTACTAGGGTTATGACACTCCTAGATAGAACCTCATATCATTTGAACAAGTCCTTGACTATATTGAAAATGACTTTTTATGAAAATGCACCAGCACAGTTTTTGAGCGTGAAATTTGACAACGTACTAAATACTTTTTTCGTAAACCGCCTAGATCAAAAATTATCACTCATTCAGAACCTACTAGGGTTATGACACTCCTACATAGAACCTCAATTATTTTGAACAAGTCCTTGACCATATTGAAAATGACTTTTTATGAAAATGCGCAAGCACAGTTTTTGAGCTTGAAATTTGACAACGTAGTAAGTACTTCTTTCGTAGACCACCTAGATCAAAAATTATTACTCATTCATAACCTACTAGGGTTATGACACTCCTACATAGACCCTCAATTCATTTGAACAAGTCCTTGGCCATGTTGAAAATGACTTTTTATGAAATTGCAGAAGCATAGTTTTTGAGCGTGAAATTTGACAACATAGTAAGTACTTTTTTCGGAAACCACCTAGATCAAAAATTAGCACTCATTCAGAACCTACTAGGGTTATGACACTCCTAGATAGAACCTCATATCATTTGAACAAGTCCTTGACAATATTGAAAATGAATTTTTATGAAAATGCACCAGCACAGTTTTTGAGCGTGAAATTTGACAAGTACTTTTTTCGTAAACCACCTAGATCAAAAATTATCACTCATTCGGAACCTACTAGGGTTATGACACTCCTGCATAGAACCTCAATTCATTTGAACAAGTCCTTGACCATATTGAAAAAGACTTTTTATGAAATTGCATAAGCACAGTTTTTGAGCGTGAAAGTTGACAACGTACTAAGTACTTTTTTCGTAAACCACCTATATCAAAAATTATCACTCATTCAGAACCTACTAGGGTTATGACACTCCTACATAGAACCTCATATCATTTGAACAAGTCCTTGACTATATTGAAAATGACTTTTTATGAAAATGCACCAGCACAGTTTTTGAGCGTGAATTTTGACAACATAGTAAGTACTTTTTTCGGAAACCACCTAGATCAAAAATTATCACTCATTCAGAACCTACTAGGGTTATGACACTCCTACATAGAACCTCAATTCATTTGAACAAGTCCTTGACTATATTGAAAATGACTTTTTATGAAAATGCACCAGCACAGTTTTTGAGCGTGAATTTTGACAACATAGTAAGTACTTTTTTCGGAAACCACCTAGATCAAATATTAGCACTCATTCAGAACCTACTAGGGCTATGACACTCCTAGATAGAACCTCAATTCATTTGAACAAGTCCTTGACTATATTGAAAGTGACTTTTTATGAAATTGCGCAAGCACAGTTTTTGAGCGTGAAATTTAACAACGTAGTAAGTACTTTTTTCGTAAACCACCTAGATCAAAAATTATTACTCATTCAGAACCTACTAGGGTTATGACACTCCTACATAGAACCTCAATTCATTTGAACAAGTCCTTGACCATATTGAAAATGACTTTTTATGAAATTGCAGAAGCATAGTTTTTAGCGTGAAATTTGACAACATAGTAAGTACTTTTTTCGGAAACCACCTAGATCAAAAATTAGCACTCATTCAGAACCTACTAGAGCTATGACACTCCTAGATAGAACCTCAATTCATTTGAACAAGTCCTTGACCATATTGAAAATGACCTATGAAATTGCGCAAGCACAGTTTTTGAGCGTGAAATTTAACAACGTACTATAGTACTTTTTTCGTGAACCACCTAGATCAAAAATTATCACTTATTCAGAACCTACTAGGGTTATGACATTCCTACATAGAACCTCAATTCATTTGAACAAGTCCTTGACCATATTGAAAATGACTTTTTATGAAATTGCGCAAGCACAGTTTTTGAGCGTGAAATTTAACAACGTAGTAAGTACTTTTTTCGTAAACCACCTAGATCAAAAATTATCACTCATTCAGAACCTACTAGGGTTATGACACTCCTACATAGAGCCTCAATTCATTTGAACAAGTCCTTGACCATATTGAAAAAGACTTTTTATGAAATTGCATAAGCACAGTTTTTGAGCGTGAAATTTGACAACGTACTAAATACTTTTTTCGTAAACCACCTAGATCAAAAATTATCACCCATTCAGAACCTACTAGGGTTATGACATTCCTACATAGAACCTCAATTCATTTGAACAAGTCCTTGACCATATTGAAAATGACTTTTTATGAAATTGCGCAAGCACAGTTTTTGAGCGTGAAATTTGAAAACGTAGTAAGTACTTTTTTCGTAAACCACCTAGATCAAAAATTATCACTCATTCAGAACCTACTAGGGTTATGACACTCCTACATAGAACCTCAATTCATTTGAACAAGTCCTTGACCATATTGAAAATGACTTTTTATGAAATTGCAGAAGCATAGTTTTTAGCGTGAAATTTGACAACATAGTAAGTACTTTTTTCGGAAACCACCTAGGTCAAAAATTAGCACTCATTCAGAACCTACTAGGGCTATGACACTCCTAGATAGAACCTCAATTCATTTGAACAAGTTCTTGACCATATTGAAAATGACTTATGAAATTGCGCAAGCACAGCTTTTGAGCGTGAAATTTAACAACGTAGTATAGTACTTTTTTCGTAAACCACCTAGATCAAAAATTATCACTCATTCAGAACCTACTGTGGTTATGACACTCCTACATAGAACCTCAATTCATTTGAACAAGTCCTTGACCATATTGAAAATGACTTTTTATGAAATTGCGCAAGCACAGTTTTTGAGCGTGAAATTTGACAACGTACTAAGTACTTTTTTCGGAAACCACCTAGATCAAAAAATATCACTCATTCAAAACCTACTAGGGTTATGACACTCCTACATAGAACCTCAATTCATTTGAACAAGTCCTTGACCATATTGAAAATGACTTTTTATGAAATTGCAGAAGCATAGTTTTTAGCTTGAAATTTGACAACATAGTAATAACTTTTTTCGGAAACCACCTAGATCAAAAATTAGCACTCATTCAGAACCTACTAGGGTTATGACACTCCGACATAGAACCTCAATTCATTTGAACAAGTCCTTGACCATATTGAAAATGACTTATGAAAATGCACCAGCACAGTGTTTGAGCGTGAAATTTGACAACGTAGTAAGTACTTTTTTCGTAAACCACCTAGACCAAAAATTATCACTCATTCAGAACCTACTAGGGTTATGACACTCCTACATAGAACCTCAATTCATTTGAACAAGTCCTTGACCATATTGAAAATGACTTTTTATGAAATTGCAGAAGCATAGTTTTAGGCGTGAAATTTGACAACATAGTAAGTACTTTTTTCGGAAACCACCTAGATCAAAAATTAGCACTCATTCAGAACCTACTAGGGTTATGACACTCCTAGATAGAACCTCAATTCATTTGAACAAGTCCTTGACCATATTGAAAATGACTTTTTATGAAATTGCAGAAGCATAGTTTTTAGCGTGAAATTTGACAACATAGTAGGTACTTTTTTCGGAAACCACCTAGACCAAAAACTAGCACTCATTCAGAACCTACTAGGGTTATGACACTCCTAGATAGAACCTCAATTCATTTGAACAAGTCCTTGACCATATTGAAAATGACTTTTTATGAAATTGCAGAAGCATAGTTTTTAGCGTGAAATTTGACAACATAGTAAGTAATTTTTTCCGAAACCACCTAGATCAAAAATTAGCACTCAATCAAAACCTACTAGGGTTATAACCCTCCTGCATAGAACCTCAACTCATTTGAAAAAGTCCTTGACCATATTGAAAATGACTTTTTATGAAATTGCAGAAGCATAGTTTTTAGCGTGAAATTTGACAACATAAGAAGTACTTTTTTCGGAAACCACCTAGGTCAAAAATTATCACTCATTCAGAACCTACTAGGGTTATGACACTCCTACATAGACCCTCAATTCATTTGAACAAGTCCTTGGTCCTATTGAAAATGACTTTTTATGAAATTGCAGAAGCATAGTTTTTGAGCGTGAAATTTGACAACGTAGTAAGTACTTTTTTCGTAAACCACCTAGATCAAAAACTATCACTCATTCAGAACCTAATAGGGATATGACACTCCTACATAGAACCTCAATTCATTTGAACAAGTCCTTGACCATATTGAAAATGACTTTTTATGAAATTGCGCAAGCACAGTTTTTGAGCGTGAAATTTAACAACGTATTAAGTACTTTTTTCGTAAACCCCCTAGATCAAAAATTATCACTCATTCAGAACCTACTAGGGTTATGACACTCCTACATAGAACCTCAATTCATTTGAACAAGTCCTTGACCATATTGAAAATGACTTTTTATGAAATTGAGCAAGCACAGTTTTTGAGCGTGAAATTTAACAACGTAGTAAGTACTTTTTTCGTAAACCACCTAGATCAAAAATTATCACTCATTCAGAACCTACTAGGGTTATGACACTCCTAGATAGAACCTCAATTCATTTGAACAAGTCCTGGACTATATTGAAAATGACTTTTTATGAAATTGCAGAAGCATAGTTTTTAGCGTGAAATTTGACAACATAGTAAGTTCTTTTTTCGTAAACCACCTAGATAAAAAATTATCACTCATTCAGAACCTACTAGGGTTATGACACTCCTATATAGAACCTCAATTCATTTGAACAAGTCCTTGACCATATTGAAAATGACTTTTTATGAAATTGCGCAAGCACAGTTTTTGAGCGTGAAATTTAACAACGTAGTAAGTACTTTTTTCGTAATCCACCTAGATCAAAAATTATCACTCATTCAGAACCTACTAGTGTTATGACACTCCTAGATAGAACCGCAATTCATTTGAACAAGTCCTTGACTATATTGAAAATGACTTTTTACGAAATTGCGCAAGCACAGTTTTTGAGCGTGAAATTTAACAACGTAGTAAGTACTTTTTTCGTAAACCGCCTAGATCAAAAATTAGCACTCATTTAGAACCTACTAGGGTTATGACACTCCTACATAGAATCTCAATTCATTTGAACAAGTCCTTGACCATATTGAAAATGACTTTTTATGAAATTGCGCAAGCACAGTTTTTGAGCGTGAAATTTGACAACGTAGTAAGTACTTTTTTCGTAAACCACCTAGATCAAAAATTACCAATCATTCAGAACCCACTAGGGTTATGACACTCCTGCATAGAACCTCAATTCATTTGAACAAGTCCTTAACCATATTGAAAATGACTTTTTATGAAATTGCGCAAGCACAGTTTTTGAGCGTGAAATTTAACAACGTAGTAAGTACTTTTTTCGTAAACCACCTAGATCAAAAATTATCACTCATTCATAACCTACTAGGGTTATGACACTCCTACATAGAACCTCAATTCATTTGAACAAGTCCTTGACCATATTGAAAATGACTTTTTATGAAATTGCAGAAGCATAGTTTTTAGCGTGAAATTTGACAACATAGTAAGTACTTTTTTCGGAAACCACCTAGATCAAAAATTAGCACTCATTCAGAACCTACTAGGGTTATGACACTCCTAGATAGAACCTCAATTCATTTGAACAAGTCCTTGACCATATTGAAAACGACTTTTTATGAAATTGCAGAAGCATAGTTTTTAGCGTGAAATTTGACAACATAGTAAGTACTTTTTTCGGAAACCACCTAGATCAAAAATTATCACTCATTCAGAACCTACTAGGGTTATGACACTCCTAGATAGAACCTCAATTCATTTGAACAAGTCCTTGACCATATTGAAAATGACTTTTTATGAAATTGCAGAAGCATAGTTTTTAGCGTGAAATTTGACAACATAGTAAGTACTTTTTTCGTAAACCACCTAGATCAAAAATTATTACTCATTCAGAACCTACTAGGGTTATGACACTCCTACATAGAACCTCAATTCGTTTGAACAAGTCCTTGACCATATTGAAAATGACTTTTTATGAAATTGCAGAAGCATAGTTTTTAGCGTGAAATTTGACAACATAGTAAGTACTTTTTTCGGAAACCACCTAGATCAAAAATTAGCACTCATTCAGAACCTACTAGGGTTATGACACTCCTAGATAGAATCTCAATTCATTTGAACAAGTCCTTGACCATATTGAAAATGACTTTTTATGAAATTGCGCAAGCACAGTTTTTGAGCGTGAAATTTAACAACGTAGTAAGTACTTTTTTCGTAAACCACCTAGATCAAAATTTATCACTCATTCAAAACCTAATAGGGTTATGACACTCCTACATAGAACCTCAATTCATTTGAACAAGTCCTTGACCATATTGAAAATGACTTTTTATGAAATTGCGCAAGCACAGTTTTTGAGCGTGAAATTCGACAACGTAGTAAGTACATTTTTCGTAAACCACCTAGATCAAAAATTACCAATCATTCAGAACCCACTAGGGTTATGACACTCCTGCATAGAACCTCAATTCATTTGAACAAGTCCTTAACCATATTGAAAATGACTTTTTTTGAAATTGCGCAAGCACAGTTTTTGAGCGTGAAATTTAACAACGTAGTGAGTACTTTTTTCGTAAACCACCTAGATCAAAAATTATCACTCATTCAGAACCTACTAGGGTTATGACAGTCCTAGATAGAACCTCAATTCATTTGAACAAGTCCTTGACCATATTGAAAATGACTTTTTATGAAATTGCAGAAGCATAGTTTTTAGCGTGAAATTTGACAACTTAGTAAGTACTTTTTTCGTAAACCACATAGATCAAAAATTATCATTCATTCAGAACCTACTAGGGTTATGACACTCCTACATAGAACCTCAATTCATTTTAACAAGTCCTTGACCATATTGAAAATGACTTTTTATGAAATTGCAGAAGCATAGTTTTTAGCGTGAAATTTGACAACATAGTAAGTACTTTTTTCGGAAACCACCTAGATCAAAAATTAGCACTCATTCAGAACCTACTAAGGTTATGACACTCCTAGATAGAATCTATCTCAATTCATTTGAACAAGTCCTTGACCATATTGAAAATGACTTTTTATAAAATTGCGCAAGCACAGTTTTTGAGCGTGAAATTTAACAACGTAGTAAGTTCTTTTTTCGTAAACCACCTAGATCAAAAATTATCACTCATTCAGAACCTAATAGGGTTATGACACTCCTACATAGAACCTCAATTCATTTGAACAAGTCCTTGACCATATTGAAAATGACTTTTTATGAAATTGCGCAAGCACAGTTTTTGAGCGTGAAATTTGACAACGTAGTAAGTACTTTTTTCGTAAACCACCTAGATCAAAAATTATCACTCATTCATAACCTACTAGGGTTATGACACTCCTACATAGAACCTCAATTCATTTGAACAAGTCCTTAACCATATTGAAAATGACTTTTTATGAAATTGCGCAAGCACAGTTTTTGAGCGTGAAATTTAACAACGTAGTAAGTACTTTTTTCGTAAACCACCTAGATCAAAAATTATCACTCATTCATAACCTACTAGGGTTATGACACTCCTACATAGAACCTCAATTCATTTGAACAAGTCCTTGACCATATTGAAAATGACTTTTTATGAAATTGCGCAAGCACAGTTTTTGAGCGTGAAATTTGACAACGTAGTAAGTACTTTTTTCGTAAACCACCTAGATCAAAAATTACCAATCATTCAGAACCCACTAGGGTTATGACACTCCTGCATAGAACCTCAATTCATTTGAACAAGTCCTTAACCATATTGAAAATGACTTTTTATGAAATTGCGCAAGCACAGTTTTTGAGCGTGAAATTTAACAACGTAGTAAGTACTTTTTTCGTAAACCACCTAGATCAAAAATTATCACTCAATCATAGCCTACTAGGGTTATGACACTCCTACATAGAACCTCAATTCATTTGAACAAGTCCTTGACCATATTGAAAATGACTTTTTATGAAATTGCAGAAGCATAGTTTTTAGCGTGAAATTTGACAACATAGTAAGTACTTTTTTCGGAAACCACCTAGATCAAAAATTAGCACTCATTCAGAACCTACTAAGGTTATGACACTCCTAGATAGAATCTCAATTCATTTGAACAAGTCCTTGACCATATTGAAAATGACTTTTTATAAAATTGCGCAAGCACAGTTTTTGAGCGTGAAATACAACAACGTAGTAAGTACTTTTTTCGTAAACCACCTAGATCAAAAATTATCACTCATTCATAACCTACTAGGGTTATGACACTCCTACATAGAACCTCAATTCATTTGAACAAGTCCTTGACCATATTGAAAATGACTTTTTATGAAATTGCGCAAGCACAGTTTTTGAGCGTGAAATTTGACAACGTAGTAAGTACTTTTTTCGTAAACCACCTAGATCAAAAATTACCAATCATTCAGAACCCACTAGGGTTATGACACTCCTGCATAGAACCTCAATTCATTTGAACAAGTCCTTAACCATATTGAAAATGACTTTTTATGAAATTGCGCAAGCACAGTTTTTGAGCGTGAAATTTAACAACGTAGTAAGTACTTTTTTCGTAAACCACCTAGATCAAAAATTATCACTCAATCATAGCCTACTAGGGTTATGACACTCCTACATAGAACCTCAATTCATTTGAACAAGTCCTTGACCATATTGAAAATGACTTTTTATGAAATTGCAGAAGCATAGTTTTTAGCGTGAAATTTGACAACATAGTAAGTACTTTTTTCGGAAACCACCTAGATCAAAAATTAGCACTCATTCAGAACCTACTAAGGTTATGACACTCCTAGATAGAATCTCAATTCATTTGAACAAGTCCTTGACCATATTGAAAATGACTTTTTATAAAATTGCGCAAGCACAGTTTTTGAGCGTGAAATACAACAACGTAGTAAGTACTTTTTTCGTAAACCACCTAGATCAAAAATTATCACTCATTCAGAACCTAATAGGGTTATGACACTCCTACATAGAACCTCAATTCATTTGAACAAGTCCTTGACCATATTGAAAATGACTTTTTATGAAATTGCTCAAGCACAGTTTTTGAGCGTGAAATTTGACAACGTAGTAAGTACTTTTTTCGTAAACCACCTAGATCAAAAATTATCACTCATTCATAACCTACTAGGGTTATGACACTCCTACATAGAACCTCAATTCATTTGAACAAGTCCTTAACCATATTGAAAATGACTTTTTATGAAATTGCGCAAGCACAGTTTTTGAGCGTGAAATTTAACAACGTAGTAAGTACTTTTTTCGTAAACCACCTAGATCAAAAATTATCACTCATTCATAACCTACTAGGGTTATGACACTCCTACATAGAACCTCAATTCATTTGAACAAGTCCTTGACCATATTGAAAATGACTTTTTATGAAATTGCGCAAGCACAGTTTTTGAGCGTGAAATTTGACAACGTAGTAAGTACTTTTTTCGTAAACCACCTAGATCAAAAATTACCAATCATTCAGAACCCACTAGGGTTATGACACTCCTGCATAGAACCTCAATTCATTTGAACAAGTCCTTAACCATATTGAAAATGACTTTTTATGAAATTGCGCAAGCACAGTTTTTGAGCGTGAAATTTAACAACGTAGTAAGTACTTTTTTCGTAAACCACCTAGATCAAAAATTATCACTCATTCATAACCTACTAGGGTTATGACACTCCTACATAGAACCTCAATTCATTTGAACAAGTCCTTGACCATATTGAAAATGACTTTTTATGAAATTGCAGAAGCATAGTTTTTAGGGTGAAATTTGACAACATAGTAAGTACTTTTTTCAGAAACCACCTAGATCAAAATTTAGCACTCATTCAGAACCTACTAAGGTTATGACACTCCTAGATAGAATCTCAATTCATTTGAACAAGTCCTTGACCATATTGAAGATGACTTTTTATAAAATTGCGCAAGCACAGTTTTTGAGCGTGAAATTTAACAACGTAGTAAGTACTTTTTTCGTAAACCACCTAGATCAAAAATTATCACTCATTCATAACCTACTAGGGTTATGACACTCCTACATAGAACCTCAATTCATTTGAACAAGTCCTTAACCATATTGAAAATGACTTTTTATGAAATTGCGCAAGCACAGTTTTTGAGCGTGAAATTTAACAACGTAGTAAGTACTTTTTTCGTAAACCACCTAGATCAAAAGTTATCACTCGTTCATAACCCACTAGGGTTATGACACTCCTGCATAGAACCTCAATTCATTTGAACAAGTCCTTAACCATATTGAAAATGACTTTTTATGAAATTGCGCAAGCACAGTTTTTGAGCGTGAAATTTAACAACGTAGTAAGTACTTTTTTCGTTAACCACCTAGATCAAAAATTATCACTCATTCATAACCTACTAGGGTTATGACACTCCTACATAGAACCTCAATTCATTTGAACAAGTCCTTGACCATATTGAAAATGACTTTTTATGAAATTGCGCAAGCACAGTTTTTGAGCGTGAAATTTAACAACGTAGTAAGTACTTTTTTCGTTAACCACCTAGATCAAAAATTATCACTCATTCATAACCTACTAGGGTTATGACACTCCTACATAGAACCTCAATTCATTTGAACAAGTCCTTGACCATATTGAAAATGACTTTTTATGAAATTGCAGAAGCATAGTTTTTAGCGTGAAATTTGACAACATAGTAAGTACTTTTTTCAGAAACCACCTAGATCAAAATTTAGCACTCATTCAGAACCTACTAAGGTTATGACACTCCTAGATAGAATCTCAATTCATTTGAACAAGTCCTTGACCATATTGAAAATGACTTTTTATAAAATTGCGCAAGCACAGTTTTTGAGCGTGAAATTTAACAACGTAGTAAGTACTTTTTTCGTAAACCACCTAGATCAAAAATTATCACTCATTCATAACCTACTAGGGTTATGACACTCCTACATAGAACCTCAATTCATTTGAACAAGTCCTTAACCATATTGAAAATGACTTTTTATGAAATTGCGCAAGCACAGTTTTTGAGCGTGAAATTTAACAACGTAGTAAGTACTTTTTTCGTAAACCACCTAGATCAAAAATTATCACTCATTCATAACCTACTAGGGTTATGACACTCCTACATAGAACCTCAATTCATTTGAACAAGTCCTTAACCATATTGAAAATGACTTTTTATGAAATTGCGCAAGCACAGTTTTTGAGCGTGAAATTTAACAACGTAGTAAGTACTTTTTTCGTAAACCACCTAGATCAAAAGTTATCACTCGTTCATAACCCACTAGGGTTATGACACTCCTACATAGAACCTCAATTCATTTGAACAAGTCCTTGACCATATTGAAAATGACTTTTTATAAAATTGCGCAAGCACAGTTTTTGAGCGTGAAATTTAACAACGTAGTAAGTACTTTTTTCGTAAACCACCTAGATCAAAAATTATCACTCATTCATAACCTACTAGGGTTATGACACTCCTACATAGAACCTCAATTCATTTGAACAAGTCCTTAACCATATTGAAAATGACTTTTTATGAAATTGCGCAAGCACAGTTTTTGAGCGTGAAATTTAACAACGTAGTAAGTACTTTTTTCGTTAACCACCTAGATCAAAAATTATCACTCATTCATAACCTACTAGGGTTATGACACTCCTACATAGAACCTCAATTCATTTGAACAAGTCCTTGACCATATTGAAAATGACTTTTTATGAAATTGCGCAAGCACAGTTTTTGAGCGTGAAATTTAACAACGTAGTAAGTACTTTTTTCGTTAACCACCTAGATCAAAAATTATCACTCATTCATAACCTACTAGGGTTATGACACTCCTACATAGAACCTCAATTCATTTGAACAAGTCCTTGACCATATTGAAAATGACTTTTTATGAAATTGCAGAAGCATAGTTTTTAGCGTGAAATTTGACAACATAGTAAGTACTTTTTTCAGAAACCACCTAGATCAAAATTTAGCACTCATTCAGAACCTACTATGGTTATGACACTCCTAGATAGAATCTCAATTCATTTGAACAAGTCCTTGACCATATTGAAAATGACTTTTTATAAAATTGCGCAAGCACAGTTTTTGAGCGTGAAATTTAACAACGTAGTAAGTACTTTTTTCGTAAACCACCTAGATCAAAAATTATCACTCATTCATAACCTACTAGGGTTATGACACTCCTACATAGAACCTCAATTCATTTGAACAAGTCCTTAACCATATTGAAAATGACTTTTTATGAAATTGCGCAAGCACAGTTTTTGAGCGTGAAATTTAACAACGTAGTAAGTACTTTTTTCGTAAACCACCTAGATCAAAAGTTATCACTCGTTCATAACCCACTAGGGTTATGACACTCCTACATAGAACCTCAATTCATTTGAACAAGTCCTTGACCATATTGAAAATGACTTTTTATGAAATTGCAGAAGCGTAGTTTTTAGCGTGAAATTTGACAACATAGTAAGTACTTTTTTCGGAAACCACCTAGATCAAAAATTAGCACTCATTCAGAACCTACTAGGGTTATGACACTCCTAGATAGAACCTCAATTCATTTGAACAAGTCCTTGACCATATTGAAAATGACTTTTTATGAAATTGCAGAAGCATAGTTTTTAGCGTGAAATTTGACAACATAGTAAGTACTTTTTTCGGAAACCGCCTAGATCAAAAATTAGCACTCATTCAGAACCTACTAGGGTTATAACACTCCTGCATAGAACCTCAATTCATTTGAACAAGTCCTTGACCATATTGAAAATGACTTTTTATGAAATTGCAGAAGCATAGTTTTTAGCGTGAAATTTGACAACATAGTAAGTAATTTTTTTCGGAAACCACCTAGATCAAAAATTATCACTCATTCAGAACCTACTAGGGTTATGACACTCCTACATAGACCCTCAATTCATTTGAACAAGTCCTTGGTCCTATTGAAAATGACTTTTTATGAAATTGCAGAAGCATAGTTTTTGAGCGTGAAATTTGACAACGTAGTAAGTACCTTTTTCGTAAACCACCTAGATCAAAAATTATCACTCATTCAGAACCTACTAGGGTTATGACACTCCTACCTAGAACCTCAATTCATTTGAACAAGTCCTTGACCATATTGAAAATGACTTTTTATGAAATTGCGCAAACACAGTTTTTGAGCGTGAAATTTAACAACGTAGTAAGTACTTTTTTCGTAAACCACCTAGATCAAAAATTATCATTCATTCAGAACCTACTAGGGTTATGACACTCCTACCTAGAACCTCAATTCATTTGAACAAGTCCTTGGCCATATTGAAAATGACTTTTTATGAAATTGCAGAAGCATAGTTTTTGAGCGTGAAATTTGACAACGTAGTAAGTACCTTTTTCGTAGACCACCTAGATCAAAAATTATCACTCATTCAGAACCTACTGGGGTTATGACACTCCTACCTAGAACCTCAATTCATTTGAACAAGTCCTTGACCATATTGAAAATGACTTTTTATGAAATTGCAGAAGCATAGTTTTTAGCGTGAAATTTGACAACATAGTCAGTACTTTTTTCGGAAACCACCTAGATCAAAAATTAGCACTCATTCAGAACCTACTAGGGTTATGACACTCCTAGATAGAACCTCAATTCATTTGAACAAGTCCTTGACCATATTGAAAATGACTTTTTATGAAATTGCAGAAGCATAGTTTTTAGCGTGAAATTTGACAACATAGTAAGTACTTTTTTCGGAAACCACCTAGATCAAAAATTATCACTCATTCAGAACCTACTAGGGTTATGACACTCCTAGATAGAACCTCAATTCATTTGAACAAGTCCTTGACCATATTGAAAATGACTTTTTATGAAATTGCAGAAGCATAGTTTTTAGCGTGAAATTTGACAACATAGTAAGTACTTTTTTCGGAAACCACCTAGATCAAAAATTAGCACTCATTCAGAACCTACTAGGGTTATAACACTCCTGCATAGAACCTCAATTCATTTGAACAAGTCCTTGACCATATTGAAAATGACTTTTTATGAAATTGCAGAAGCATAGTTTTTAGCGTGAAATTTGACAACATAGTAAGTAATTTTTTTCGGAAACCACCTAGATCAAAAATTATCACTCATTCAGAACCTACTAGGGTTATGACACTCCTACATAGACCCTCAATTCATTTGAACAAGTCCTTGGTCCTATTGAAAATGACTTTTTATGAAATTGCAGAAGCATAGTTTTTGAGCGTGAAATTTGACAACGTAGTAAGTACCTTTTTCGTAAACCACCTAGATCAAAAATTATCACTCATTCAGAACCTACTAGGGTTATGACACTCCTACCTAGAACCTCAATTCATTTGAACAAGTCCTTGACCATATTGAAAATGACTTTTTATGAAATTGCGCAAACACAGTTTTTGAGCGTGAAATTTAACAACGTAGTAAGTACTTTTTTCGTAAACCACCTAGATCAAAAATTATCACTCATTCAGAACTTACTAGGGTTATGACACTCCTACATAGAACCTCAATTCATTTGAACAAGTCCTTGACCATATTGAAAATGACTTTTTATGAAATTGCGCAAGCACAGTTTTTGAGCGTGAAATTTGACAACATAGTAAGTACTTTTTTCGTAAACCACCTAGATCAAAAATTAGCACTCATTCAGAACCTACTAGGGTTATAACACTCCTGCATAGAACCTCAATTCATTTGAACAAGTCCTTGACCATACTGAAAATGACTTTTTATGAAATTGCAGAAGCATAGTTTTTAGCGTGAAATTTGACAACATAGTAAGTAATTTTTTTCGGAAACCACCTAGATCAAAAATTGTCACTCATTCAGAACCTACTAGGGTTATGACACTCCTACATAGACCCTCAATTCATTTGAACAAGTCCTTGGTCCTATTGAAAATGACTTTTTATGAAATTGCAGAAGCATAGTTTTTGAGCGTGAAATTTGACAACGTAGTAAGTACCTTTTTCGTAAACCACCTAGATCAAAAATTATCACTCATTCAGAACCTACTAAGGTTATGACACTCCTGCATAGAACCTCAATTCATTTGAACAAGTCCTTGACCATATTGAAAAAGACTTTTTATGAAATTGCATAAGCACAGTTTTTGAGCGTGAAATTTGACAACATAGTAAGCACTTTTTTCGTAAACCACCTAGATCAAAAATTAGCACTCATTCAGAACCTACTAGGGTTATGACACTCCTACATAGAACCTCAATTCATTTGAACAAGTCCTTGACCATATTGAAAATGACTTTTTATGAAATTGCGCAAGCACAGTTTTTGAGCGTGAAATTTAACAACGTAGTAAGTACTTTTTTCGGAAACCACCTAGATCAAAAATTATCACTAATTCGGAACCTACTAGGGTTATGACACTCCTACATAGACCCTCAATTCATTTGAACAAGTCCTTGGTCCTATTGAAAATGACTTTTTATGAAATTGCAGAAGCATAATTTTTGAGCGTGAAATTTGACAACGTAGTAAGTACCTTTTTCGTAAACCACCTAGATCAAAAATTATCACTCATTCAGAACCTACTAGGGTTATGACACTCCTACCTAGAACCTCAATTCATTTGAACAAGTCCTTGACCATATTGAAAATGACTTTTTATGAAATTGCGCAAACATAGTTTTTGAGCGTGAAATTTAACAACGTAGTAAGTACTTTTTTCGTAAACCACCTAGATCAAAAATTATCACTCATTCAGAACCTACTAGGGTCATGACACTCCTACATAGAACCTCAAATCATTTGAACAAGTCCTTGACCATATTGAAAATGACTTTTTATGAAATTGCGCAAACACAGTTTTTGAGCGTGAAATTTAACAACGTAGTAAGTACTTTTTTCGTAAACCACCTAGATCAAAAATTATCACTCATTCAGAACCTACTAGGGTTATGACACTCCTACATAGAACCTCAATTCATTTGAACAAGTCCTTGACCATATTGAAAATGACTTTTTATGAAATTGCGCAAGCACAGTTTTTGAGCGTGAAATTTAACAACGTAGTAAGTACTTTTTTTCGTAAACCACCTAGATCAAAAATTATCACTCATTCAGAACCTACTAGGGTTATGACACTCCTAGATAGAACCTCAATTCATTTGAACAAGTCCTTGACTATATTGAAAATGACTTTTTACGAAATTGCGCAAGCACAGTTTTTGAGCGTGAAATTTAACAACGTAGTAAGCACTTTTTTCGTAAACCACCTAGATCAAAAATTAGCACTCATTCAGAACCTACTAGGGTTATGACACTCCTACATAGAACCTCAATTCATTTGAACAAGTCCTTGACCATATTGAAAATGACTTTTTATGAAATTGCGCAAACATAGTTTTCGAGCGTGAAATTTAACAACGTAGTAAGTACTTTTTTCGTAAACCACCTAGATCAAAAATTATCACTCATTCAGAACCTACTAGGGTTATGACACTCCTACCTAGAACCTCAATTCATTTGAACAAGTCCTTGACCATATTGAAAACGACTTTTTATGAAATTGCGCAAACATAGTTTTTGAGCGTGAAATTTAACAACGTAGTAAGTACTTTTTTCGTAAACCACCTAGATCAAAAATTATCACTCATTCAGAACCTACTAGGGTCATGACACTCCTACATAGAACCTCAAATCATTTGAACAAGTCCTTGACCATATTGAAAATGACTTTTTATGAAATTGCGCAAACACAGTTTTTGAGCGTGAAATTTAACAACGTAGTAAGTACTTTTTTCGTAAACCACCTAGATCAAAAATTATCACTCATTCAGAACCTACTAGGGTTATGACACTCCTGCATAGAACCTCAATTCATTTGAACAAGTCCTTGACCATATTGAAAATGACTTTTTATGAAATTGCGCAAACACAGTTTTTGAGAGTGAAATTTAACAACGTAGTAAGTACTTTTTTCGTAAACCACCTAGATCAAAAATTATCACTCATTCAGAATCTACTAGGGTTATGACACTCCTACATAGAACCTCAATTCATTTGAACAAGTCCTTGACCATATTGAAAATGACTTTTTATGAAATTGCGCAAGCACAGTTTTTGAGCGTGAAATTTAACAACGTAGTAAGTACTTTTTTCGTAAACCACCTAGATCAAAAATTATCACTCATTCAGAACCTACTAGGGTTATGACACTCCTAGATAGAACCTCAATTCATTTGAACAAGTCCTTGACTATATTGAAAATGACTTTTTACGAAATTGCGCAAGCACAGTTTTTGAGCGTGAAATTTAACAACGTAGTAAGCACTTTTTTCGTAAACCACCTAGATCAAAAATTAGCACTCATTCAGAACCTACTAGGGTTATGACACTCCTACATAGAACCTCAATTCATTTGAACAAGTCCTTGACCATATTGAAAATGACTTTTTATGAAATTGCGCAAACATAGTTTTTGAGCGTGAAATTTAACAACGTAGTAAGTACTTTTTTCGTAAACCACCTAGATCAAAAATTATCACTCATTCAGAACCTACTAGGGTTATGACACTCCTACCTAGAACCTCAATTCATTTGAACAAGTCCTTGACCATATTGAAAATGACTTTTTATGAAATTGCGCAAACATAGTTTTTGAGCGTGAAATTTAACAACGTAGTAAGTACTTTTTTCGTAAACCACCTAGATCAAAAATTATCACTCATTCAGAACCTACTAGGGTCATGACACTCCTACATAGAACCTCAAATCATTTGAACAAGTCCTTGACCATATTGAAAATGACTTTTTATGAAATTGCGCAAACACAGTTTTTGAGCGTGAAATTTAACAACGTAGTAAGTACTTTTTTCGTAAACCACCTAGATCAAAAATTATCACTCATTCAGAACCTACTAGGGTTATGACACTCCTACATAGAACCTCAATTCATTTGAACAAGTCCTTGACCATATTGAAAATGACTTTTTATGAAATTGCGCAAGCACAGTTTTTGAGCGTGAAATTTAACAACGTAGTAAGTACTTTTTTCGTAAACCACCTAGATCAAAAATTATCACTCATTCAGAACTTACTAGGGTTATGACACTCCTAGATAGAACCTCAATTCATTTGAACAAGTCCTTGACTATATTGAAAATGACTTTTTACGAAATTGCGCAAGCACAGGTTTGAGCGTGAAATTTAACAACGTAGTAAGCACTTTTTTCGTAAACCACCTAGATCAAAAATTAGCACTCATTCAGAACCTACTAGGGTTATGACACTCCTACATAGAACCTCAATTCATTTGAACAAGTCCTTGACCATATTGAAAATGACTTTTTATGAAATTGCGCAAGCACAGTTTTTGAGCGTGAAATTTGACAACATAGAAAGTACTTTTTTCGTAAACCACCTTGATCAAAAATTATCACTCATTCAGAACCTACTAGGGTTATGACACTCCTACGTAGAACCTCAATTCATTTGAACAAGTCCTTGACCATATTGAAAATGACTTTTTATGAAATTGCGCAAGCACAGTTTTTGAGCGTGAAATTTAACAACGTAGTAAGTACTTTTTTCGTAAACCACCTAGATCAAAAATTATCACTCATTCAGAACCTACTAGGGTTATGACACTCCTAGATAGAACCTCAATTCATTTGAACAAGTTCTTGACTATATTGAAAATGACTTTTTACGAAATTGCGCAAGCACAGTTTTTGAGCGTGAAATTTAACAACGTAGTAAGTACTTTTTTCGTAAACCGCCTAGATCAAAAATTAGCACTCATTCAGAACCTACTAGGGTTATGACACTCCTACATAGAAACTCAATTCATTTGAACAAGTCCTTGACCATATTGAAAATGACTTTTTATGAAATTGCGCAAGCACAGTTTTTGAGCGTGAAATTTAACAACGTAGTAAGTACTTTTTTCGTAAACCACCTAGATCAAAAATTATCACTCATTCAGAACCTACTAGAGTTATGACACTCCTAGATAAAACCTCAATTCATTTGAACAAGTCCTTGACTATATTGAAAATGACTTTTTATGAAATTGCCCAAGCACAATTTTTGAGTGTGAAATTTGACAACGTATTAAGTACTTCTTTCGTAACCAACGAACCTTCTTGCTTTGCCAGAATTAATTCCCACGGAGTGGGAATTTGGGCCAAAAGACCACTCAGGAAACCGAAGCTGTGCGTTGCACAGCAAACCAGACCGAAAAAAGAAAGCGGAAGCTAACAAAGCTCAAAAATGAAAACCCAAGAAAAGCGCAAAGCTTCAACGAACCTTCTTGCTTTGCAAGAACACTTTCCCACTATGTGGGAACACGGACCAAAAAACCGGTCCGAAAACCGCAGCTCTGCGGTGCAGAGCAAACCAGACCGAAAGAAAGCGAGAGCTAGCCAAGCTAGCGAGCAAAGAAGCGGAAAGAACTCACCTGAGAGGAGACGGCAGCAGAAAGAAGCAAAGCAAACAAACTCTGAAAGAACACTTTGTTAGTATACATAAAAGAAAACATCAAAGACAACACACAAGACGCGCGGCCACCCCAAACAAGCGCCAAACCAACCCCCCCCCCGGCGCGCCAAACCGCCGCACACCCCCCCCCCAAAACCACCCCCCCCCAAACGCCGACCGCCCAACCCACCAACGCCAAATTTTGGCATGAGTTCTGGTTCATACATACTGGGTCTATGAGACCAGTCCTGGCCCCAAATTCGATAGTTTTCCCATTTTCCCAAGTGAATTACTTCACTATAAGCATGAAATCAGGGGGTTGGGGGGGGGTCATCTGCAGACCCAAAATTGACCCCCTGAAACCCTGAAAACCATATACAAACTATATATGGGGAGCTTCCCTATTACAAATGGAGTTCAACGGGCCTACTCGGGCAGTCAAAGTCATTAATTTTCAACATTTCACATGTAGAAACGCGAAACGTACCAGTCACTAAAAGGTCCAAATGACCGTATGTGTCGAGGCCAATTTCTCAAAAACGGCTGAAAGAAACAAAACGCCATTTACAGGGATTCAAGTACTGCTCAAGCTGAGCTCAAATCAACAAACAGATCAAAAATCGGTTCACTCTATAAGGAGATATTACAACATAAAGGTACCGTACCAAATGGCCAAAATGACCGATTTCGGGTCCTGTTTCTGTACTAACTAACCTATAACCACTCATTATAACACCACTGATTATAACCACAAATAAATGTATATATATGGGGAGACTCCCGACTAATTCCAGAATCTAAAACACTGCAATCTGTCCAATACACATACCAAGTTTAATATCGTATTCATGGTAGTGCTTCTCTCCTCAGGAGCTCAAACCGGGCCAAGTTCCCTGGCCAATTTCTCGAAAACAGCTGAACAAAAACAAACGCCCTTAATACCAATTGTAGCACTGCTTGAGACACGCGTCATATTAAAAAATGAGCTCAATCGGTGCACTCTTCGAGGAGTTATAGCAAAAAATAGGTACCGTACCAAATGACCTTAGAGGAGAGATGCACCACCTTCAGAGCTATAATTGAACATCTAAACATCACAAAATGCTATATAAAGTATACATATTCTGAATCTACGTTAGACGGGCTATTCAAAACAGTATTTTTTTCAATACAGTTCAAAGCTTCAAGGTGTCAACGGTGTCAACCGCTGGTGTCAAACGCTTCTAGAGGTAAAATCGAGGGCAAGTTCACTGGCCAATTTCTCTAAAACGGCCAAACAAAAATAAACGCCCTTAGTACAGTTTGTAGCACTGCTTGAGATACGCATCATATTAAAAAATGAGCCCAATCGGTACATTCTTCGAGGAGTTATAGCAATTATAAGGTACCGTACCGAATGACCAAAAAAGCGAGGTGACCGCCACTCAGAGCCAAAATTGACAATCTCAACTACATAAAATACCCTTAAAATATATATGGGGAGACTCCCCACTAACTGGGGATTCTAAAACACTAACACTTGTTGGGTAAATCGCGTGTTTTGTTGTACCGAAATTTGGGTCACCCAGAATAGCCCGAAAGTTCGAACTATTTCAACTTTGAACATTAATAACTTTTTGATTAGGCCGAATTGGGAAACCAACCAAATACTGCAAGCAAGAGGGGTTCAGTGTCAACAGAATGCGACTACTCCCGTTCAATTTGGTTCAGTACTTTAGAAGAAATTAACAAAATACTGCTCTGTACCGCATTTTTTGGTCAAAAAGTGAAGCCCAAAATCTCGGGAAGTGACGTAAAACAACGTGAAACAGAGTTGCCGGCGTATTCTTGGGTGTGGTTCTGGTCCACTTCGACGTTCTGTGTCACGGAAAACCTTCATGGGGAGGTGGGAAAAAATTTCCCACCTCACCATGAAGGTTATGATGTTTTGTGTGTTTTGACATAAAACAACATCCACGGAAATTTGATGAAATCGTGAAAAAAGAAAAATTGTTGAATTAATCCCATTGTTTGATACAATTAGCTTCAACAACCTGAATAGTGTATAGAAAACACAAAATGCACGCCCAAAAACTTGTTCAATTGCAAAAACCACCACTTCACCCATTCATTTGGTCAAATGACCTATTTTGGCTATCAAATTTCAAGTTTCGCTAATATAAACCATCAAAACTTGCAGGAAAATGGTACAATCTGTATATAGTGATACCCCTCATCAACTGAGCAATCCAAAACACTATAATATTTAATCTTGACAGAAGAAAAGTTGACTTTATGTCACCGCCGAAATAGCCGAAAATGGCCGAAACTCGAGGTTTGGCGCCTACAGAGCAAAAATTGACCCACTCAACTCCATAAAACCAAATACAAATATGTATCGGGATACTCCCCACTACAATGCGAATCCAGCAAACCCGTATATGCAGGGATACTAGGTATTTTGGGGTACGCATTTTTAGGGAACACCAATATCACCTGTAATGTTAATTTTTTTCAAACTTACCATTCAACAACTTTTTTACAAGGCCGAATTAGGGTAGTAAAATTATGGGAAGGGCCGAACGGTTACAATACTAGCACAAGGAGCCCATGTTGGTAGAATTCTGCTGAGTACTTGACTACTTATCATCAAAACAACTAATAGTACCTCTATCAGTCTGAATCTGAAAGACTTTAAATAAATGGAAGCTGCATGAGGACCATATGTCGTTACCGCTTTCGATGTAAGTGTAATCCAATTTTCCAGAGATCTAATTTATGCAGGAAGGATAGTTTTTGATTTGATACATATGGAAGATTAACTAACAAAAAGATATCAATATCGAGAGATTCAATTACACAAAAAGCTTTGAAAAAATTTTGGTTCCTAATCTATAAGGAACCAAATGAAACTTAATTGAAAACACCGTAATCACTGATGCCATTTAAATGAAAACTCAGAGGAGAGGGTATAGATCAAAAATCCTTGCTGAAACCTTAATGCAAAAAAAACTAACTCAAAATTGACTTTTTACTGAAACTAGTACAGAAATATTTCAAATGACCGCAAATGAATTACATAAATAATTCCCTTTCTTTCCTATCAAATGTGGTTGTGTTTTCGATTATTTTATCTGCAACTGAGTAAGTTGTAAAGACTTTTCTTTATTTTAAAAAAGTTTTTTGTGTAAAAGAGTTAATTTGATCAATTCATCCGCAAACTTTTTTTTTGAAATTCAATTCGCATGTAGTATTTTTTTGAGAGGCAAATTGTACGCATTGCTTTTATCCGGGCAGAAATTTCCTTTTTCTTTTATTTTAACAATGGTATCTCAGAGGTGAACGGTTTTCGTCTTGATTAGAAACATAAACGGCAAGAAATAACAATAATGCGTTATTCAGTTACTTAATTATATGCGAAAAAGAAATGTTGTCTATCTATATTAGGAACCTAATGGAACCCAGCTCATAATTCCGCAACCTTTGAAACACAAAACAGAAAGAACCAGCGAAGAAGATATGCGACAAAATTCCTTCCTGATTTCTTGAAGGTGACAAAGTTTCAAAAATATCTTTTTACAGAAATTAGAACAGAATTAATTTAACCGACCGCAAATGAACTAAAATAATCTTTTTGTTACTTTCTTAATAACTTTTGGCTTAAATTTTAGGATGTATTTATCAGCTGTGTAAGTTGTAAGGACTGTTTAATGTTTAAAAAAGTCCGCAAGGTAGTTTGATCCAGTTAATCCGCAATTTTTTTTTTCAACTTCAGTTTTCAGCTAATATTTTTTGAGACGTAAAATGTAAGTATTGATCCAATCTGACCATGAATTTCTCAGTGGTGATTCTCTCATTGGTTTTTCAGAACTGAGCGTTTTTCTTATCCATTTATAACAATGACTGCAAAAATTATCAATATTGAGAGATTGAGTTACTTAACAATCTGTGAAATACAAAAAGGTGCTTCTCTCTATATTAGGAACCAAATGAAACTCAGCTTATAATTCCCCAACCGTTGGAACACAAAACACAAAGACTCAGAGGAGAAGATATGCAACAAAAAGTTTTGCTGAATTCTTGAAGGTGACAAAGTTTCAAAAATATATTTTTACAGAAATTAGAACAGAATTAATTTAACCGACCGCAAATGAATTAAAATAATCTTTTCGTTACTTTCTTAATAACTTTTTGCTTAAATTTCAGGCTCTATTTATCAGCTGTGTAAGTTGTAAGGACTGTTTAATGTTTAAAAAGTCAGCAAGGTAGTTTGATCCAGTTAATCCGCGATTTTTTTTAACTTCAGTTTTCAGCTAATATTTTTTGAGACGTAAAATGTAAGTATTGATCCAATCTGACCATGAATTTCTCAGTGCTGATTCTCTCATTCGTTTTTCAGAACTGAGCGTTTCTCTTCTTCATTTATAACAATGACTGCAAAAATTATCAATATTGGGAGATTGAGTTACTTAACAATCCGTGAAAATCAAAAATGTGCTTCTCTCTATATTAGGAACCAAATGAAACTCAGCTTATAATTCCCCAACCGTTGAAACACAAAACACAAAGACTCAGAGGAGAAGATATGCAACAAAAAGTTTTGCTGAATTCTTGAAGGTGACAAAGTTTCAAAAATATATTTTTACAGAAATTAGAACAGAATTAATTTAACCGACCGCAAATGAATTAAAATAATCTTTTCGTTACTTTCTTAATAACTTTTTGCTTAAATTTCAGGCTCTATTTATCAGCTGTGTAAGTTGTAAGGACTGTTTAATGTTTAAAAAAGTCAGCAGGGTAGTTTGATCCAGTTAATCCGCGATTTTTTTTAACTTCAGTTTTCAGCTAATATTTTTTGAGACGTAAAATGTAAGTATTGATCCAATCTGACCATGAATTTCTCAGTGCTGATTCTCTCATTGGTTTTTCAGAACTGAGCGTTTTTCTTCTTCATCTATAACAATGACTGCAAAAATTATCAATATTGGGAGATTGAGTTCCTTAACAATCTGTGAAAATCAAAAATGTGCTTCTCTCTATATTAGGAACCAAATAACTTTTTGCTTATGTTTTAGGCTCTATTTATCAACTGTGTAAGTTTTAAGGACTGTTTATTGTTTAAAAATGTCCACAAGGTAATTTGATCTAGTTAAACCGCAAACGTTTTTTTTTGAACTTCAGATTGCAGCTAATCTTTTTTGAGACTAAATACATAAGCATGGGTCCTATTTTGAAACAAATACTCAGTTTTTACCTTTATCATGGGGATATTTTGTATATCAGTGAACGTGAAGAGAAGAAATTGATTCTAAGACTTGGCAGAGAAACCCAAGACTTGGATTTTCTCTGCCCAGAGAGGCCCCAAGTCTTGGGGTGAAGTTCACGAATTTCACCTGCAAATGGTTTTTTTGACAGAAAACGTATAATTGGGCACCAAATTTATAAAAAAAGTTGCCCTCTTTAAATAAAAACTCCGGATTCTTATGATGTCAACCTTAACTCTGCTCAGAGAAACCCAAGACTTGGGGTCTTCGCTGCCCAGAAAAACCCAAGTCTTGGCCTCTCTCTGCCCAGAGATGTCTCAAGTCTTGGCTCCGCTACCCAAGTCTTGGCATCTCTCTGCCAAGACTTGGCCTCTGGAAAATCTCTGAATCAGGCCTGATGGGCTCTGGGGGTTCGGTACGGGTAAGTAAATCAATTCAAAAGAACAATTATAAGATTCGCAACGTTGGTTTCTCTTCGATTTAATCTTACATAATATACATTAATCTGCATCGCAAAATCGATTTTTTCTACAATATCATCTGCCTGTAACAGGTACATATTTTTGAAAACAGGACTCTAAGGTTTAACTGACAGGCCCGCAGACTTCCAAAAAGCAGTGAATTATACCTTTATAGATCTTTAAAATTATATAGACTTGGAACCAAAGAAGACTAATTTAATCTCATTTTTGACAGTCTCAAAAATAACAAGACAAAAACATGCGCATCAATTTACCTGAAAACTCATGCAAAAATTGGAAAATGAGTTGCGAGGTTTTGAACTAACTCAAAACTGTTTTCTTGCTAAATGAATAAAAAACAGCCCAATTATAGAAAATGCACCACCAACATCTCTCGAGAAAATAAGATCGGTTTTGGAATCTGTACACCACCTTAGCAAACTAATACATAATTTAGCAAGGGGAAATAAAATTTCAACACAAACAAAAAATGGCATTATTAACTTTGGCACGCCATGAGAATCAACTTTGATCCGTCTAGATTAGGATTTGGAGCCTTGCTAAAAAAATGACAGTAGATAGTCTGGAAATTGTGGTAATTACTTCTCGTTTGTTAAATAAAATCGGGGAAAACCATGGCATCAAAGATTTAGAATTACTAGTTTTTTGGGATACATTCAATTGTTTGGAGTATTTTGAGCGTAAAATTAGGAAAATGTCTTGCTTTGACGAAAAAACAATTCTCAAGAACATGCTGAAATTAGAGACAAGCATTTGGTTGTTGCGTCTTCAGTTGCATCTCAAAAAAACGTGGTGTCAGTATAAGCACCGCGATGTCCTCGTGCGGTCCCTTGAACACGCTACCTGCACAGCAATTGGTAAGAAAATAAATCAGTAAATTCTTCTTTGCAATCCAGGCACTTAAAATAATTTGTAGTCCGGAATCGGGAAATCCAAATAAATTTTGGTGTTTCAAAACTTAATAAAAAATGGAGAACGGTGCTTTCACGAATGTATAGAAAGATTTTCAAATATCCCACAACCGATCTCTTTGAGAAAGCCGACTTTCAAATGTTGTACGAACAAAATATAGAATTCCATGGTGTGACTAGAACTATTAGATTAGATCAATCTCAACGTCTTAATGGTCATAAAATCATTTTTTCTCAGAAAAAATTGATGAAGCTCCAAGTAACGAAATTTGTGCTATCGGATTAGTAGAACGTCTCATGCAACAGTATTGCGTCGACGTGAAAGTATCAAAGGTTAAGAAAGATGCTTTTCAGTTGAAGTAAAGTATATGTGCTACATTATAAAGCAGCTTCGAATAAGCAAGCAAAGAACTCCTCCTAGGAAATCGCCAATCGAATCACACTTAGGAAGAAAATCAAATACAACGCTGAGCAATATCACTACTGCGACAACTCTAAATCACATTCCATTGTCCTAGCAAACTGTTATAATATTTTGCTTAGATGAGATTAGATTTCAATTCAGATGGTAGACGATACAGAGACTTAAATGAAGACAACGTTTACGCGGACGTTTTCCTTTTGGAAGAGGACTGGCAAAAAGGGGAGCAAAAAATTGAAATTGAAAGGTCAATGTGCGAGGCAACAGGAAAAATCAAAGAAAGAGAAAATTCCGCGACAGATGGAGAGTGCTAGAATTGTAAGACCAACTGAACGAAGTGAGAAATTTTTTCCAAAGAGGGCTAGGAAGAATTCGGGAAAGCGATCAAAGGAAGAGCCTAAAAATCTTATGCACTCAGCTAGTACCAGGATCAACCGTTATCGAAGATTTTTGCGCAATTTCTTGACTAAAGAACCAAGTGAACCCACAGTTTGCGTACGAGATTCTGAAATTGCTGAATTTCAATCTGAGGACGAAGAAAAACACCAGGACGCGGCATCATTGAATAAAACAAAAATCGCACGAACCGTTTGGGGACGGTTTCCTAGACGCCCTAAAATATCCCCAGACTAGAATTGGAAGAAACAGAAAGTGGAACTCCTCCAGTAGCCGATACAGCTAAACATGCACAGCCAAATGTTAACGACATGAAGACACTATTAAATGCCCTAATAACCGTAATTAAATTTGACATCGACTCGACATCACGCCAAATTGAATAAAAAAAATTAAAATGGCGTTCCCTATGAAACCAATGACCCTATGTTCCCAATGAATCCTCTTGTGCGGCACATAAATGGTTTGAACCTGTAATTGATTTGCCAGGCGAAACACGGCTTACAATTGTCGAAGCTGAAAATGATGACTAAGAGCAATCAGAGGGAAAACATAATTTTTCCTATAAAAATCTCAAGCCTCTAAAGTGTTTGAGAATTTAGCAATTGTTCCATTTAGCTATAGTAACCAGATTACTTATTTTTAATTTTTTTATAACAGGGGAAAATGTTTTATTTTGTAAATAAGTTATTATTATTATTATTCACTGTGGTTTAATTTCTTCTACTTAGAATTCTAAGTAGAAGAAATTAAATTTTTCAATGTATTTACTTCTATTCGCCCATATTGTAATTTGCAAATGTTGTATTTGCCATTGTGTTTAATCTTTTCGATGTATATTTACTTCTTTTACATCGTCTTTTCAATTAGCAAATGTTGTCAGCCTAAAATACAATGTTTTTTGCCTCGTGTGCGTGTGTGTGCCTCTTTGTGTGTGCATGTGTGCGTGTGTGTGTGTGTGTGTATGTGAGCATGTGTGTGTGTGTGTGTGTGCGTGTGTGTGTGCGTGTGCATGTGTGCATGTGCATGTGTGTGTGTGTGGGGTGGGATTATGCCTGTGGTGTCATGCAGAATGTTGTGAATATGCCTAGGGTGTGATGCAGAATGGTGTGAATATGCCTCTGGTGTGATGCAAAATGATGTGAATATGCCTCTGGTGTGATGTAGAATGGTGTGATTAGGCCTGTGGTGTGATGCAGAATGGTGTGAATATGCCTGTGGTGTGATGCAGAATGGTGGGAATATGCCTCTGGTGTGTTGTAGAATGGTGTGATTATGCCTGTGGTGTGATGCAGAATGGTGTCAATATACCTGTGGTGTGATGCAGAATGGTGGGAATATGCCTGTGGTGTGATGCAAAATGGTGTGAATATTCCTGTGGTGTGATGCAGAATGGTGTGAATATGCCTGTGGTGTGATGCAGAATGGTGTGAAAATGCCTGTGGTGTGACCGGAAATCAGCGCTGAAACAGGTTAAAAACAGTGTATTTTAGGCTGACAATTAGGCTGACAAAGAGCTGAAACAGGTTTAGAACAGAATGGTTTTAGGCTGACAAGAGGTATACAATAAAGTTAATTAAGCTGATAATTGTATGAAAATAGTAATGGACAGATCAAAATGAGGTTAAAAGCAGAATACCAATTTTACTCTGAATAATAGACTGAGCAGTCTATATTTTGACATGAACATAATATGTAAAAGTGTAAAAATGGCTATATACAGTCTATGGTTTTACACTGGCTCGGTACTGCAATGCTCTGGGTGGTCAGCCCGGGAAGCTAATTGCACAAAACTATTATAAAATTTTTCATGTGTGCAATAAAAGTTTTCTTGTCAACAGAGGCAAAATGTCATAGTCTCTCAAATAAATATTTCAGTTTGTTTTGTGTTTCCTAGTTTGTTTTACTTTTGTTTATATCAGTTACCCATAAACAGTGATTCTTGCGTCTGGCGCTTTGTTTATTTTTTTCACATATCTTGTGCAGCAATATTCGTTATTTTTGTTTACAACTCGCAACTCAGTTTAAGCAGCTAAATGTAGCTTTATCTTTGTTTCCTTAAATATAAATAAGCAAAGTTCAGTCTATTTGAGTGGTCCGCGAGAACACAAATTAATTCTAGCGTGCATGGGCATCAGCAATCTGTTTTCTGAGAAAATGTCATGCCATTATTTCTCCATCATGACGTATTCCAATACAGCTGTTATATGGAGTCAAAATCAAATGGATACAAATTTTTTTCCTCTAAAAGTTTGCCCTGCGTTTTTACACCTTTCAAAGTTTAAAATACATTGATAGAAGTGATGGCTATAGACAGACTTCTCCGATCTGATATAAGGGTGTCGAACTCAAAGAACGGCCCTTTACAAAACGCTTTCTTTCTTGGAAAATGTCTCCGAATTGCAACCTGAGAGCCCGGAGTTTGCTGGCAGAGCAAAACATAAACCGACAAATGTGGAAGCATTGCTCTTGAACGACAGGCGAGGCAATTTATTTCATCATGTTCTTTAGTATAGATCAATTTTTCCTTATGGGTGCAAAAATCCTTGACCCCACCGGGACTCGTACCACTGACCTTCCCATCCAAGACCACATGCACCAACCACTGCGCTACGCGTTACTTAATTACTCTTTGCTGCAACCGGTTTTATATTAGCAACAAGCTTTACTTCGGAGCACTAGAAAATGGATGAACGAAAACGTGAAAAAGTCACTTGAGAAGTCAAAGAATGTTCTAGAAGAAAAGTGTTAAATTGTGAAGCAAAAAGTTTGCATAAAAAAGACACACACGTTTACAATAATTGCTATGAACTGCGTTCAAGAGCAATTAATCAGCGCTGAATTAGTTTACCATTTCTCCACCAGTTTACCTTTTACTTTCGGGTACGAGGAGTCCAATGGTGAGACAAACTTTTGATAGGATGAAAAATGCATGAGACGATTAGGACTGATTTGGTTACTACATACTTTGTTTGAGAGCAATTATAACATTTTGTTTAAAAAATGTGACCTGTTTCGTTGTTTTGTCCTGATTAAATAAACAAGCGGTTTAAAGGAGAAATTAAACAGAATAGAATGTACGAAAAAACTGCCAAAGATTCTCTCCAATTTTTTACTGAGATTCCTTTCGCTTGAGCTCCATAGGTTGCTCATTTTTCAGAATTAACTGGCATCACGTCGGAAGAAGTACGTTCAAATTGCTCTCACAGCGCTGTCTTTTATGTAGCTTGATTCAAATTTCTGAGAATTAAAGTTGGATTTCAACTTCATGGAGGGGGGTGGGAGGAGGGAGGGGGATGGGGGGTGTTGGAGTTTGAAAAATTGAGTTTCCAAAAAACTTTTCGAACACGGTCTTCTGAGCCAATTTTTTACACCTCGATTTGTTTGAGCTGTCCGTTTGTCCCGTTTCTCAAGACGAAATAGCAAATAGTTCAGACGAATAAATGATGAAGATAAACATCGTATTAAGACAGAACAATAGGACCCAATTAATGGTCGCACAATTTGTTTGAAAACAATGAATATTTCTCAATATTCCAAGAATCATGTACTGCTTTTCTTTATTATAAACAAAAATTGGTGGTACATTAACCTGAATCTATATTTTTTACGGACTTGAGAGAGTCAAACAAAACTAATCAGGGTTTTTTATATACTTACCACCTATTGCTGTAATTTACCTTTATTTTGCTTAGTTTTATTTATTCTAATTGCTTATTAATATCCGATAAACAAATTTTCCTTCACAATTCTGAAAAGCATAAAAAACTGTATTTTGACCAAATGGGCTCAATTTTTTTTCCATAATTTCGACTTGAATTGAATATTTGAATTGACTTGAATCGCCATAACTTTTGATATATCTTAAAAGCACATCACCTGAGCAGTTTTCTTTTGTTTTTATCTTGGCTTATATTTATTTATGCTGTTCAAATCTCCATTGTTTTCTAACTTTAACTAATTTTTAACTATGTTTCTTATTTTAAATTTACTTAAACTTAGTTGCGTGGTTTTCTTGGTTCAACTTTTCGATACTCAGCCAGGTGGCGGACTCTTCAGGCTTGAATAGTTTGGTAGGCTCATAAATGCTTGCTGACATTTGCTGGCAAATTCTGGGTCGGACATTTGCAATTATTACACAAAAATTCTTCTTATATATCTTCAAAGGTCAAAAACCGTTTTCTCGTATTTGTTCAAGCCTTGTCAAACGCCATAATAAACAAAAGCCCTCTACAAATCTTGGTCTTGGCGGAAACCCTATCTAGGTTCGAACTTCAAATCGGGGGCGGAGTTGTGATCTTTTTGAAATTGTTCACGGCTATTTTTAACTTATTGTGTAAGTCTTCCGTATAGCCCATTTGCCCTAGGGTTTCTAGTTCTGTTAAGAGGGCAATTGATCCGTCTTTTTGGTACATTATCATCGGCTTGCCATCGTTGTAGTCGATTATTACTTTTGAATGGTCTTCAAAATTGATCTGAACAAAATGACATAAAAAGACATCATGATTCTATTTTGCCTTAAACAAAAAAGTTAAATTCTTGTTAAGCAAAAAGAGATGAAAAAACATGTATTAATTAGAGAACGGGCTCACGTTAAAAATTACACTTTTTGAAATCATTCTTTGGCCTTGATAAAATAGATCCGAAAGTCTAAGTTTAGATATTAGGTCTTGCTTGCTGCAAAAAAGTTCCCCATTATCCTCCCCCTCACGAAATTACAGCCCCCCTTATATGACCAATAACAAAGCTGGGGAGGGGAGGGGGGGCATATATTCAATATTCCAGATATTATTTTTGTCTGTTTAATGTTTGTTTTGGAGAGAGCTTTTCGGGCCTAGTTTTTTTTTATCTAGTGCTCTGCTCAATTCTCCTATAGCTTTAGTTTGTAACTCCGCCGTAGCCGGTCCCCAGCCCGGATGAGAAAGGAGGAGGGAAACACACCCAGAACATACTGGAAAAGCCTCAAAAAGTCGGTTTTTCAACTTCACTGGAGCCTTTTCCGACAATTTTCCAGCTATTATTTGACCTTAAAAAACCTTATTAATCTTGGTACGGCCTTAGTACGGCACCTTGTTGATCTTGATACGGCCTTAATACGGTAACTTAGAAAACTTATTACGGCCGTATTACGGACCGTAGTCAACTTTACAAGATCTTAGTACGGTTTTCATTCAAGACTTATACGGTGCCGTACTACGGTCGTACCAAGTTTTCCAAGTATGGGCAACCTGGGGGGGGGGGGGTTTGGGTTGGCTGTAATGGGAAAGACCGAAAACGCCGGTAATATAATTGCACGAATTAGTCCCGAACCGGACAATGGCGGTAGAGTAAAGCGTGATGAGACTATATCTATGAAATTATTTTGGCCACATATCAGAACTGGAAAATTTTCAGCTTGTCAATAGTCATATTCTGAGGATATGACGTTGAACTTCAAAATCAATGTCATATTATGTAGTTATAGTAAGATGACACACGTAAATTAATTCTTCGATTTCATAAAACTGAGTGGGGAAAAACTAAGAAACCTTTCTGGTCAAGACTGCTTTGAGAATTCTTATAACGTTCCGTGAACATGCTACAATTCAAGAATATAAAGCTAAGAGGTTGCAAATATCAGTTATTGGTAGTCGACTAGGGGAGGGGGGGGGGTAGGGGTTCCTTGTCTTAAGGTGTACCTGGTAGATGGCAGGTCTGATTACGATTATGATGAGATAATCCCTGTCCTGTTCCTGGAACTCATCCCATCCCCTCGTCCACGTGATTGGGAATGGCTGGTCTTTTATAGTCCTCGTTGGGAATTGATCTCTAATGTTGTCAATGTTGAACTAGAAGTGAAAAAAAAATATTTTTGTGAAGTTTTGTTTTTAAAATTAAAATTGTTTGCAGAAATTTAGTTCAATAATAATAATTTTGGTTCCAGCGTAATCCTGCAGCGGAACAGCATTAGGCCTACAGTAGCCTGTTCTCAGCTGCCCTTTTTCTTATTATTCCCCACATTTCAGACTGTTCTTTTGATGAGCAGCATTGCTCTTTTCTTGGTGACTTTGGCCACTTTTTTTTGCGTCTGAAACTTTCACGTGGTACCATCATTGCAGCCAACATTGGTCAGGCTATGGTCGACCTGAAGCTATTGGTAAGTAAGAGCTCATCCTTACACAGACAGCTTCACGGAGGCAGGGGATTGAATTCTCAATCATTGGCATGTGAATCACACACCTTACCTCTCGGCTATCATAATGATCATAATAATAGTAAAAAGTTTAATTATGATTTCAAGTGGTCTTTAAACAGTTGCAATTGCTTTTACTTTTATCAAGTTTTGATGAAATAAAATGAATTTACATTTTCAACAAAAAAAATCAGCTTTGAAATTTCGAGCAAAAATCCACGTTGCCGGGTACCGGGTACCGTTAGGGAACCGGGTGGAAACAGACGCTGCAAGTTTTACCTGTAATTTGTTACGCTCAGAACTTAATCGGTGGCCGTGCTTGATTGAAAACTTGATTGAAAATGGAAGTGTTTGAAAGCCAACCAAGGATGGGGTGCGCGACCCAAGCCAGCTCTATTCAGACCATCCAGATCAAAATCGGCTCTGATCAGACAGGCTTGAGTTGCGTATTGGGAGTGCCAGACTGACTTGAGGGTACGCCGACTAACACTTTTAAACATTGAAGTAGCAATAATCTTTGGAATAATGTATATTTTTCAGAAAAAAAGATGTCTTTTTATGTAAATGGTTTTTGGGTTCTTCAGTAAAAAAAATTAGTTCAAAGCAAAGAAAAATTTGTAGATCAGCAGCAATTGCCAAAACTTATTAGCCTTTGGTGTAAACAAAAAACTGATAAAATGAAACTTGTCAGAGTTCATGTATTTGGAAAAATGGTTTTGAAAAAAATTGTTACTAGTAAGAGATAGGCAATGAAACTGAGTAAAAGAACACTCAAAATGTTTATTGGCTGACCAAACAAAATGAAATACGCGTAATCGTTTGAGCCAATAGACACTTATAGTACACTAAATACCGCATCTCACCTAACTGAATTGCTATCCAGATCGTAGAAAACAGTGGGTTGGGGAAAAAACTCCGCACTCAGCAAAATTTAAAAAACGTACTTACTTACTTACCTTCAAATGGCCTCAAATTTTCATACCTTTACACAAGATATGCTGCAAATCGCGATCTGCCTTTTGCGCCCACTATTGCAAATACAAGTTAGTAGGAAATATTGTAATTGAAACGACACGTTAACTCACAGTGACAAATACCGATAAATTTGAGTATCATCAGCCACAAATCGAAAAAAACAGCGGTTCCTCAATTAGCATTGTGATTGTTTGAGAGAAAAGTTGAGACGTTAATTCAAGTTGCCTAGCTACAGAGTGTGTTATAATAAAAGAGGAGGAGCAAAAAAATGTCGACTTTTAATTTATATTAAATTGAGAGGACTCAGTGGTATCGGGATTTATACAATTGCTGTAAGTTAATTTTTATTTTCGAATAATAAAATAATATTTGAACGCTTTCGATATTTCTCTGCATCTCAATCAGATACTTTGAGATATCCATTAAACACAATTATTTGATATAGAGATTCTACACATACGTTGTTGTTTTGATAATTATTTACTCCCGTCACATACTTTACATGAAACAATTATTTATTTGAATTTATTTATTGCTTACGCCGAATATTTTTTATGTGCAACTGCAATCGATCACCGGGGACAGCAGTCTAAGCTTAGTTGATAGAAGAACTCACTATTCTTTGTTGAACTTCACATTTTTTATAGAATTTCGTGCGCTAGCCAACAAATCTCAGCTAGAAGCCTTCTCACGGCAAGAATACACATTTCTAAAATCAAACTAACTGGCATTATGGCTTATTTGCAATGAATGACTAAATAAAATCAATAATTGATTGAAACTTTTTTCATTAGGCGTTTACAAAAGAATACAGGTGTTTTCAAGTGGATAGGATGCCACTTTTGTCACCAACCATATCAGAGGTGGTTTGGTGCACCTGATGAGCGCATATGTTTTTGATCATAGATATAATTTTTGAGTTGCAAGCCTGTTTTTTTGTCTTTAATGCTTTCTGGCATGCTACTCGCTTAATTGCAGACTTAACCGCTTCATCTTCAGAGCAATGAATTGCCCCTTTGTTAAAAAGGATCCATATCAAATCCCATTCCACGTCTCATTTGCATACTTATGGTTGCTATAAAGAAATAAAGCCTTCATTCAATTTGCAGAGTTTTTGCATACGTTCTACTATTATAAAACAAAAACCGACTAATGCCAGAGGAATTGCTCTCGAACAACAGGCGGGTGGAAAAATATTTAACCCCGCCCGGAGTCAAACCACTGCCCTCCCGATCAATTACCAGATGCACTGCCCACTCGGCTATCATTCCCAGTTTTGTTGCCATGCTGCAGCCGACTTTATATTATTATCAAGCTTGACTTCGGAATGACGGCAATAGAGATCACTTCAAAATGAGGAATGAAAATGTGAAAACGTCCTTTGAGAAGTCAAAGAAAGTTCTAGAAGAAAAGCGCAAAATGGTCAAGACGTTTACAATAATTGCTATGAACTTCGTTCAAAGGCTATTAAACATGATTAACTCTCTTCAAATTGTCGGACACATAAATCCAAACACCACAAACTTGTTGACTGTTTCCATCAACTTAGTTGAAAAAGAACCTAATCAGAGGAAGGAATTTTACCCCTTTCTAGTTTCTATTATGTAATTGATATACTGTGCTCTTTTCCATAAACTGCGTGCTGTAGTTGTGGGGACCTCAGAAAGAATCATTAGAGTAAAAAGTTCTTTAAGTAATGATTAATCAAAATCTGATTTTACCCAAAAATTTTTTGTGTATTGTATCAGTTTTCATAATTTCTAAGGAACCTAAGGGTTCTTAAAACATTATACAAAGTTTAATTCGGCTTTGCATCATTATTTTGAATTCATTGGTTGATTACTTCATCTAATGTGGTTACTTTTGAATTAATAATTAAGCATTGATTTGATTTTGCCTCAACAGCGATATGAATTCTGGCATGAAACCACCCTATAAAGCATGGTTAGCCCTCCACATCGAAACATAGCCAGCATGTTACACAACGATGGCCACGAAAAACACTGTTGAGACCCCTACATTGTTAAAAAAGACCACCAAGGGTAATAGCAAAAAGTAATCAATTTTGAGATTTTGATTACAAAGTCATTCCTTAGTTTCGAAATAAATTTCGAAAAGTAATGCCATGCAAAAGAATGTAGCCGAATAATCGGATGATTTTTATCCAACCGGTTAACTTATATTCAATCTCATTTTCAGTTTAATTCAATTACTTCACTGAAAATTCAAAAATTGATCACACGTCTGTTATTCTGAAAGTACAAGCTTCTTTACCGCCTTCTACCGCTAGTCAGTTGACTTAATGTGCGTGACGTCATTTTATTATGTTTGGTATAAGATATTTGCAAGTTCAGATACCTTACACCAAATTTAGTAAACTTGACGTCACGCACAAAAAATCAACTGCCTAGTGGCAGAAGGCGCTAAAGAAGCTTATACTGTGCTGAAATTTATAAGGCGATTAATCGGTCCGAACAAATAAAACAAAAATCGAGACTAAAAATAACCTAAAAACTTAAAAACGGCAATTGTTGCGCCTGAAATCTCTCTTGGAATTTACCATAGGCTAGAGCTGGAATTATTGAAATATCGTACTTGACAGATATAGGACATGAAAAACTGTCCTTGATCCATTTTTGGTTTGAAAAGAAATTGTCTGGACTTTAAGTATTGTCCTCGACTTTGGCTGCAACTAAATAAACCGACCATCCTCGTATTTTGCCTAAAAATAAAACGTGTCCTAGAACTTGGCTGGACAAAAATGTTGTCCTGGGGTTTGTTTGACAAAACAATGTCCTCGAATTAGCTCCGCAACCGTGGTAATATTTTGTTTTTAGTTTCCTTCAAATTTAAGGACATGTAGCGCAATTGGTTAGGCATTGAGTGAGGTTGGAGAGGGTCATGAGATCAAATACAGATGTTGGCAGAACTTTTTCTACTCATTTTTGTATATGAAAAAATTTGGCTGGAAATGAATTAGCCTCGACTTCAACTAGGGTCCTCGACCGTGTAATTTAATTCTATATTTATCCCTCTACGTGGAATTAATAGGTCTTTTCATACCATATTTCTTCCAGGGATAGTCTAGGTTGGTTAATATTACAAATTGCCAATTCCCCTGAGGATTATCGAGTTTTAGGGGTGTCGTTTTTACCTTTATTATTGTGTTTTCTGTAGAAAATCAGCTCATATCTGACTAATATTGTTTTTCTGATTCATAATTCAAAAAATTGAAATCTTTTATTCAATAGAGGGACTCTCGCTTTGCAGAACTGCAACAGTACTGATAAAAAGAGGGAAAAATAGTGAAGTTTTCCAAAAGTAAGTATTCTAATAATTTTTAACCGGGAGTTAAAAAATGAGGAGAAATTTACTACGAGGAAGGCCATATTCTAAAAGCGTGATCTCAAAATGAGGATTATATATAACTGGCTGCAGTAATTTGTAAGGACTTCATAATTTAAAAAAGCCTGAAAATTTGAAGAATAAAGTTAACGGAATAAAATTTTGAAAAGAATGACAGTCATGGCAGCTGATGTTCAAGAATTATTTATAATCGAAAGCCTGAAATTCTGAATATATTAGAAGACAAATTGAAACATTATTATTAATCCAAAAATAGTTTGATGAGCTTACCCCGATTAAATTGCTGGTCATGTACTGAACGAACACCTCCAATCTACCCCTCGCTTTTTTCAGCTCCATGTTAAACCGATCCGTTGCTTTACTGTCATCTCTTTTCGTCAGGAAGAAAATCGTCCTGTTTAAAAAACATTTTTTTCGGGTGCTTGCTTTGAACATAAATAATTCTTTCGGAAGATCATTTTGATCTTCTCTCATTATATTATATAGGCTATACAGAAAGCGACGAGTGACTAGATTGAATAAAGGTGTTTCTAATATAGAATATGACCTGATATAACTTTGTTAAAAGCACATTTTGGTCGCTTTTAATAATTTTCCTATTTGCTCTCTCATACCTCAAATTTTTAAATTTTTTTTTGAAAAACTGGGCCATTTTCCTTCCATCTACGTTGCACCCCCCCCCCCCCCGCCTCACCTTTAATACTATTAAACCCATTACGTTTATTGCCAAAATTTACTGACCACCATTTTGATTTCTATGGCTGTTGTTCTAATTGTTATCATTTCCCGGGCCGAGGAATTTACCAAAAAATAGATAATTTTTTGCTTTGAACGAACTAAGAACACTCACGCAGGCTTCAGAGTGTAATACCCATGGGTGGAAAAAAGACTGTAATTATAGTGTATATTTAAAAGTGTATTAAGAGTGGACAAAAGAGTGTAAAGAGTGTACACAAAAGTGTAATATTTTTTTTAATCTACACTCTTAATCTACCCGGGCCAAAGATTTTACCCAAAAATAACGGGGAATAGAGTGTAAAGAGTGTAAATAATACCCATGGGTGGAAAAAAGACTGTAATTATAGTGTATATTTAAAAGTGTATTAAGAGTGGACAAAAGAGTGTAAAGAGTGTACACAAAAGTGTAATATTTTTTAAAAAATTTTACTCTCTTAATCTTTTCCCTGCTATTTAAGAGTGTAAATTGCTTTACACCCATATTCTCGCTTAATAACGCTGGAATACGGGTGGACACCCCGGCCCGGGTTATCAGGTGTCTTCGATAGGACGACAAGTGGGAAAGTAGAAATTATCTTCAACTGACTCTCCGTCGGGTAGTAGCATCATTTTGGTCTCGTTTTTGAAGAGGACACCGTAAGACCCGTCCGACAACTGGTAGCCAAAACCCTGATTAGTGTCTGAGTAGTCGACCCACTTAATTGCCCAAATCAGAGCCACATTCGCTTTTGCTATATGCCTCAAACTACTTGTTGCTAAAACGATGAAAACTACCATTGATTAAATATGAAATATTTCATTCAAGAGAAGGAAGAAATGGACCTTTTGTATAGCGATCACATTAGCCCTCCTTGATTTGTTCATTTTCCTCCTTGTATACCCAGGTTGAGATCGCAGACAGTAGCAAGTATGTCCAGATCGTAGATAAACGAACGAGGGTGGCGTCAAGCGTTCAAAATTACATAGTCTGGAAACATCGAAAAACACACGAAAGTGAGGATATGAACGCAAGAAAGTCTTGAAATGAACGCACGAAAGTCAGGACATGAACGCACAAAAGTCTGGAGGTGAATGCACGAAAGTTTAGACATGAACGCATGTAAGTCTGGACATAAACGCGCTAATTTTTTTCAACCTTATGAAAAAACTAATATCTATCCCATGAATTATAGCACTCATACTCCAGAGTAACAACTCAAGTGGCAGCCTTCAATACCGAAAGCCGAAACTCACTTAAGTCCAACAAAAAAAGCAAAAAGTCGAATGCTAAAGTAACTGCACTCAGTTTTTTTGCGTTGGGTTTAAAACTTTCATTTCCCGTGTTATAAATTGTAGCTGAAGTTGAACAAAACTTCATGCCTCAGAGCCCAGAGAATATGATATTTAGCTAGAAAGTCTTATGCAACGCATTTCCGTTTAATTTATCAAAACATTACCGACCAGTTGAAGAATTTGAGGATTTACATACGAAATGAACACAGGAAAGTCTGATCATAAGATCTTACCGTCTGGAATGATCTGGATATGGACATTTTCCGTATGAGACGGTCTGGACATACCGGTTTCCGTCAGGCACCTCAACCTGGGTATACTAAATAATGCTCGTTTTCACATTTAAAATGTCTTGCGTATTCACATATGAAGTCAGACTAGCCAATTTGGCTAGCAGGTTGTCTAAAGCATCCGCTGTTGATTGACCTCGCTGACTTACGTTGCAATGCCAACAGTAAAACATGAAAAAATGCTTTAATTTAGTCTGCAGTTTCATTGCACTTTTTTTGTAAGCATGCTGAAGGTTTTGAATAATAATTTCAAATCAAAGTAATGGTAAAGAATAGTCAAGTTCTATAACTATTTTCACGCTAAGCTTCCTTGGAAAACAAACACGGCCTAAACTTTTTGAAAATCAATAGGTTACAAGAAAGTACGTGAAGTGAAACGCAACCCACCAATGCCTTCCGACAAAGCAAGTGCATTAGACTCATTATTAAAAATTGAAGGCACAATTACAAGTGTCCGCGGCAGAAAAATCATCAATGTAAAACACCATTGACATGTCTTTATAAAATAAGTGACGAGTCCTTTGGATTTGAATACAATAACAAAATTTGGATCTTTTCCGTTTGTGCCCCCCAATACGTTATGCACCCCCCAGTTACAGAACAAACCATGCCATTACTCAACAAACCATCATGTAAAAACATGACACGTGGGTCTGGGGGTGCAAATAATATGCGCCCATTAAGCTGGGGGGGGGGCAAACGGGAAAGATCCCATAATTTAAAAACACATTTTTCCAAAGTAACATAAAATGTTTTGACTTGGTTTTTGAGTGTAACTTAGATCACATAAATAGAAAGAAGTCAGTTTCCAAGATGAACGCTATTAACCTTAATCCTTAAAGCAAAAAGCAATCTATATAAATATTCTTCTTAATCAATGCGCTGGCTAAATCAAGTTACTATGTTTTTAACAGTTCAATAAATTGGAGGTGTTTTGATTGCAATTCAAAGAATTTCAGTTGTAATGGTGTGCTCTCTTTTTTCGCTACTTGAAGAGGAAAAATGATTGCCTATTTTTTAAATAGAGGATGCGATGACTTTCTTTGTTAGAGGATGTGTTTTGGGGCGCGTGAAAAGTATTCAAGTTAATCTGAACAAAAGTCAGAAAGTGCTGAACAAAAGTCAAGCGTTAGTCTTTCATTATCAGAAAAGCGGGCATTGATAAATTTTCTGCTCAGAGAGCAATACTTCTGATAACGTGCGGTTTTTTCAAATAAATTTTTACTCTTAACTCTAGCTTTTTAACCATTTTTTTTTAAAAAAAATTATCTAAGCTAATGATAGTTTGCTACAGATAGTTTTTCAATTTTGTAATTTTGAGCTGTGGACGAAAATGTTAAACTGTGATATGCAATTTTGCTATTTTGCCCTCTTGAACGCATTCATAGCAGTTTCAAAAAACTTCATCATTTTTTGGCATCCATGGGGTTTTTGTGGTTGAACATAGTTGCTCATGATGTTTTTGTATTTTTTGTTATTATTTTTTGTAATAAAAATGATGAGTGTCTTAGAAATTTGGCCTTTTCTATGAAGTCTTGCGTTTTTTTCAGAATTAAAGCTGTTTGGTATCACTTTTGTTTACTCAGTGTTCAATCAAGAACTATTATATTGGAACTAGGAAATATTGCTACTAACAGTTGACAATTGAATGTTATACAGCATAACTTGCCTGAAAAAAGTGTAAAAATGTGTAATTTTGATGCGCTCTTTCGTTTCCAATATCTTTTTAAATAACGTTTAGCGGTTTTTGACTGGCCTTGTGCTGTTAACTGATCAAGCAGCAGAGCATCTTAAAGGTTTTTCCAGTCTCGTTGTAGCGAGGAAGCATTTTACATTTTTTTAATGAAAATTTTTTCGTTCACCTTTCCCTTTCCTCGGTCTTCTCTGCCATCCATTTTTTGATTTTGTTGATTAGTTGGAACAAATAGGGAATGGATATTGCCAGCTAATTTGAAAGTTGTTGTTTCGGAGTCGCAACTTGTAAAATAAATTTTTCAGATTTTTTTCCTGATGTCAATTTGGCGTTTCTCATACTATATTTCCTTTAATGATGCTTCAAAAAAGTTTCTGAAATGTTAAACAGGCTTCGTTCATTCAGTGAGTGTTTCGCCAAATTAAATTTCTGCTTAAAGTCGGTTCTGGAGTACTCGGGCTTTGTTTTTATAAGATCTATTGGCACATTTTCCGACATTTTTGCTAATTAGAAGTCAAATTGAGTAGTGATTATTATCACTTAGTAGTATTAAGAGAAACAATAAATATTAGTTTTGAGGCGTGATTCTTCAAACTGCTTTTTAAATCAGAAATCGGTGTTGAAAACAAATTTTTGGTTTATGAGAGCGAATTTTTTTTACGTTCGGCGTCAAAATGACTTCTGTTTTTGCAACTTCTCTCGTCCATGCTTCAAAATTGATTCTTGTGCTCAAATAATACATATTTGCTATTTTTCCAACGCCTCAAAAAACAACTAATTATTTTGGCTCTAAAATTTTGTTCATAGTTATTTAGTCTAATTTTTGATACGTTTAATTTGCCTTCTGGTGATGCATTCTTCAGATAATTGATTGATGAAAAAAATGCATGCTCTTAACAACTTTGGCAGTACTTGTTTTTTCAAGTTCATACTTCTTTCTTTTTTCTGTCACTTTGTCTCCATTTCGAGAGCTCTGACACTACTTAATTTCAAAAAAAAATATTTTTGAAGGGCTCCTTTTAGTTTTTTTGCGGTTATCTATCTAGGCATATTTGAGTTCATAGATCATTTCAAATGTAATAGATTTTTCGACTTTGTGCTGCTTTTAATAGGTCTATCACTAAGTCTCATTACGGTCAGGCATCTTGGCAATCTACCGAGTCATTTTAGATCTATTTAATTTTTCTTCGAAATCTCATAGTTTTCACGACCATGAAACAACTTGTTTTTAGGAAAATCTAGACGGTTTTTTGTTTTTATATAACTTCTTTTTATATCTAACTTTTGGAAATCATGTTAACACAATTTGTATTTAAAACGCTTCCTTCCGTTATTTTACTCATTTGTTTTATTTAAACCGCTCATTGCAATGTATTGAATAGTATGGATATTTGAATGATCTAATTAGAGGACAGAGAATTTTCAACAGTCGGTTTCAATTAGAACTGAAAAAGTTATTGTAAAACCAAGGATTGGTAACTGTGGTAGCAATCATTGGACTATTATACACTTCGAGGATGTAGAAAGGCAGAATAAAAATTTTGTAGTAAAAATGATGGAAGTCATAACTGAAAAACAGAAAACCCTCCTTTTGAAGTAAAAAAGCTGTATTATTGTTTTTTCTGATTTAAATAAAAAAAATGCTTTTTTTGTAAATATTTTCATCCATTGCAGTTTTATAGCCTTAATAAGTATTGTGACAATTTTGGGAAAATATTTATAGTGGAGCATATCATTTTAAGTCAACAAGATAGATGTGTAAAATCATTTCTCTTCAAGTTTAACATTGGCATGATCTCTAGATAACTATCTTTTTCCATGCTGATCTTAATTGCAATTTATTTAGAGAGATATATAATGTGTTCTGAGGGTAGAACTGAAAACGATCTGAAAAATTTTTAAAACAAATTATTCTCTGGTTTTTGTGTAAAATTGCTTAACTCTCTTTTGTTTAATATATCTCTCGTTTGTTACAATAGTTGTTTTTTAAGAGTGTTTTCTTGTTTAAGAGCAGCACATTTGATCCAAAAACTGTAGGAAAAGATAGAGTTTAATTTATTTCTTAGGGTACTTAAGCGTGAAGAAGTCGAAAGAGTGCCGTTTGTTAGAATATCGATCAAACTGTAGTCTTAAACTTAGTGAGAATTAGAAAGAAATTTTGACTTACCAGATTAGAAAGACAAGCAAAATGACTTCGATCAAAGAAATTATAAAAATGAATCGTCAAGAAATGGTGCTGAGAATCAATACTCGGTTCAAATTGGTGAATCTAGATAACTATTATTAGAGTTAGATTAAGTGATGTAAAATCTTCCCAGCATGTAATAAATGATGATGATATCTCCGGAAGTGTGAATGAATTCTTAGAAAAGTGCAAATGCATTCCATTTATGGTTCCCTTTGCGACTGATTCGCAGAAGCAAACCATATTGGGTAACCTTTGCGACCCCCACTATAAATCACGGTGCTAAGATTAGTTTTGTATCTTGACTTTTTCACACTGATAATGGGTATATATACAACTGATTTTTGAGTCCTTTTTCATCCCCAAATTCAAATCACCATCTTGATCTAATAATCAGATCTCTCCTGTAAATCTCTAAATTCTTCTGTAAAATATCATTTTGTTATTCTCTCATTTTTGAGAAATTAATTCCTTTACTTAGTTAAAAACGCCTTTTATTCCGCTTGCGAAAGTCCATAACCCAACAGGTTATGGGCCCAGCAATTTTCTAAGTCGTAAAATTGATTTCCGAAACAAAACCAATTGGTTGTTGACAGTCATAATCCTTTTCTGCTTAGTACCATTTCTTTTCACAACTGTTTTGCCTGCTCAAACTTCAATGGATCAACAGACAGTGAAGCTGCTGACCTACACAGGAAAGGCACAGGACTTTCCAATCTGGAGCACAAGATTTGTGGCGGTGATGCAGACGAAGGGACTCTACAAATCACTACTGGGGACAGTGGAGCAACCCAATGAGCCTGCGCCACTTGCCAATGGGGCAACCAATGATGAGAAGAAGAACCACAAGGTGCTGAAGGATGCATATGAGAAGGAAGTCAAAGAGAAACGGAACAATGTGTGGTGCCATTTGGCACTGACTCTAGATGCAACAACCCTCATGCTGATGAGACATGACTGTGTAGGAGATGACGGCAATGGAGATGGAGCAAAGGCTTGGAAGCTTTTGCAAGAGAGATTTCAGAGTGTGGAGACGCCGACAGTGGTGACTTTAGTGGCACAGCTTGCTCGACTGCAGCTCGAGGATTCTGAGGATTTGGACAGTTTCTTCATCAGAGGACAGGAGTTGCTCACAAGGCTACAAGAAGCAGGGGAAGCAGTCTCAGAGACCCTCTTCAACGCCTTGGTCCTCACTGGTCTGCCAATGAGGCATGAAAGTTTTGTTATAGAGGAAAGCTTCAACCCGGCAACGAACTTCACAGAAATGAGGAAAAGGCTGCAGAACTTTCATGAGAGCACGGTGCAGAGACACAAGGGACAAAGTGGTTCAGTGGCACTGGCAGTGAAGCGTGACTTCAAGAAGGGATCCAAGAAAGGAAACTGCTTTGTGTGTGGGATCCCTGGACACTTTGCCAAGGACTGCAGGAAGAAGGAGACAGCACAATGCATCAAGTGTGGTGAGAAAGGTCACCTAGACAGGGCATGCAAGAGACAAAGAAATGGAGGCAAACATGAGTCAGTGGCAATGGGTCCAACATTGGCTACACCAGACGAGGAATGCTGGGCAGCTCTTGCCCAGTGGAAGACAGCAGGCATGCTAGTGGACAGTGGTTGTACAGATCACATAGTGACAAACATCGATGCGTTCCTGGACTTTGTGCCCATTCAATCAGTGGTCAAAAATCCCAACGGAGAGGATTCCAGAGTGGTGGGCAGAGGCTGTGTGAAGATCAGCATACCCTCAAACAAAGGGGAATTCCAATGCGAACTCAAAAATGTTCTGTGAGCGCCGGACTATTCTTCAAACCTCCTATCAATCTCAAGATGCACAGAGTGGGGACATAGCTTCACTTTCGCGAGAGGAAACAGCTGCATGAAACTCCAGAAGTGAACTCGGGTAAAACTAACACAAGAAAATAATTTGTTTTACTTACCCTGCAGCGTTCTAGAATTCAAGATGAGTTCCAACAGCGTGAAACTTGACAGTGCAAGGAAGTGGCACAGACGATTGGGTCATTTGAATCAAGCGGATGTGGTCAGGAATGCACCAGAGACAGTGGGGGAACTCGATGATTTATGCAATGTGTGTGCATTGGCCAAGATCACAAAGACTCCAGTACCAAGAGTAGCAGAGACCCAAGCAGAAGAGAAGCTGGAGAGGGTGTTCACAGACGTGATGGGACCTTTCAGAGTAGAGTTACTGTCAGGGTTCCGGTTCTGCATAGTGTTTGCAGACCAGTACACGAAGTTTGTGTTTGTGGACTTGCTTAAGGCAAAGAGTGAAGCACTGGCCAGCCTGAAGAAATTTGTTCTCAGTGTGGGGACGCCCAAGAAGCTGAGGCAAGACAATGCGAAGGAGTTTCTCTCAGAGCAGTTCAAGACGTACTGCTTAGATGCAGGCATTCTACAGAAAAAGACCATACCAGAGACGCCACAACAGAATGGGTTAGCTTAGAGGTGCAACAGGACACTGCTGGAGATGGCAAGCTGTTTGCTCATTGACTCAAGACTTCCCAAGATGATGTGGGGAGCAGCAATTCTTCACGCAGCAAGGATCAGAAACTTGGTTGTGAGACGAGGAGAAGAAAAATGCCCAGCAGAGCTGATGAGAGGTATAAAACCTAAGCTTCCAATTAGTAAATTATCTATTTTTGATTGCACAGTCTTCATGAGGAAGAGGGACAGAGACGTCAGCAAACTTGAACCCAAGGCACTGGAAGGAAAGTTTGTGGGTTACACTGAAGGAGAAAACGGATACCTGGTGTACATACCCAACACACGCGAGGTGATGGCAGTTCGAGATGTGATCATCAAGGAGTCTGAAGTGGGCTCAATCCCTGACAACAAAGAAACGGCTGACTTACTAGATGATGGGTCGGAACTGGGAATCTGGCACCCAGATGATGGTCATCAAGATGATGACAACAGAGATCGACAGGACACATCTACTGCAATAAAGCAGGAGAGGCATGACACAGGGAGCGTGAATACTCAAGAAAAAACACTGAGACCAGAGGCCTCAGATGTTGGAGAAACAGCACTAGATGAAGGATCTACTGCAACAAGAGGGAGTTACAGAGACTCAGAGTCACTGGAAGACAGTAACACAGAAGACTTCTCACAGTTAGAGACAGTTGGTTTCAATGAAGATGCACTGGAACACGCGGACAGAGCAGAGCCTAGACGAGGGACACGAGCAAGGAATGTTCTGCAATTTTTTGGAGAAGTCAGGACCCATCTTGCTGTGACTGAGGGCGACTATGTGGAACCCAAAACAGTCTACGAAGCCAAGCAAGGTGACGATTGGGACCAGTGGCATCGGGCAATGAAGAACGAGGTCAAGGCACTCCAAGACAACGAGACTTGGAACCTAGTGAGACCACCCACAGACAGGGACGTCATACCGGGCAAATGGGTCTACAAAGTGAAATTGGGACCCAGTGGTCAAGTGGACAAATACAAAGCGCGCTATGTGGCGAAAGGCTTCAAACAAATGGAAGGACTGGACTACTTTGAGACTTTTGCGCCTACCTGTAAGCCAGAGACATTCAGGATTCTACTTCAGCTATCAGCGAAGCAGGGCCATGTGATGCACCAATTTGATGTCAAGACTGCTTTCCTGCACTCACCAATCGAGGAAAAAGTGTATCTGGAACAGCCACAGGAGTTTGCAAAACGCGGATCAGATGGGGAAAAGTTAGTATGTCGACTAAATAAATCAATTTATGGTTTGAAACAGGCTGCTAACAACTGGTACAAAGAGCTGGCAAACTTCCTACTGAGACAGGGGTTCACCAGAAGCAGGAACGATCACTGCTTGTTTGCAAGATCAGAGGCAGAGTATCACACCTTCATCTTGGTCTGGGTTGACGACATCATAGTTGCATCAAGAAGTATGACAATGGTCTCTGATGTCAAGAAGGCACTAGAAGCAACCTTTCACATAGAAGACAGAGGGAGACTACACTGGTTTCTGGGTCTAAAAATCAGACGAGAAGAGGGCAAAGTCACAGTCGACCATGAAAGCTACATAGAAACAATGCTTGAGCTGTTTGAAATGGATCAATGCAAACCCTCAAGAACTCCAGTTGGTTTGAATTTGATACTTCAGACAGCACAGAACGGAGACGAAGAAGTGGAACAGAGGATCTACAGAAGCTTGGTTGGATCACTTCTGTATCTGGCCAAACAGACAAGGCCAGACGTCATGTTCACATTCTGTCCAGACACATGTATGCACCTACCAATCAACACTGGATGTGCGGAAAACGACTTCTGCGATATCTTCAAGGCTCAAAAGGTTTAAAACTTACTTACACAAAAGAGGCTAGTTATGATTTAGTGGGGGAAAGTAATGCAGACTGGTCTGGAGACGTGAACGACAGAAAATCAACAACGGGCTTTTACTTCAAGCTCAACGAACGTGGCGCAGCACACAGCTGGGGTGTCAAGAAGCAGGCCACAGTTGCTCTTTCTTCATCAGAAGCAGAGTATCAGGGCATGGCAGCAGCAGATCAGGAAGCACTCTACCTGAAACAACTTCTAGAGGGTTTTGGCATCCAACAGAAACGTCCAATAGCAATTGGAGAGGACAATCAAAGTTGTCTCAGACTTTGCCAAAACCCAGTCATGCACAAGAGGAGCAAGCACATCGAGACAAAGTTCCACTTCATTCGTGACAAGACTGAGGATGGGACTATTTCAATTCATTACGTCCCTACAGACAAAATGGCAGCGGACATCTTCACAAAGTCCTTACCCGTTTTGAAAGTGGAAACATTCAGAGCAGTTTTGATGGGAGCAGACTCTACGCAATCAGCTCAAGTCTGAGTGGGGGTGTTAGAATATCGATCAAACTATAGTCTTAAATTTAGTGAGAATTAGAAAGAAAGTTTGCCTTACCAGATTAGAAAGACAAGCAATATGACTTCGATCAAAGAAATTATATAAATGAATCGTCAAGAAATGGTGCTGAGAATCAATATTCGGTTCAAATTGGTGAATCTAGATAACTATTATTAGAGTTAGATTAAGTGATGTAAAATCTTCCCAGCATGTAATAAATGATGATGATATCTCCGGAAGTGTGAATGAATTCTTAGAAAAGTGCAAATGCATTCCATTTATGGTTCCCTTTGCGACTGATTTGCAGAAGCAAACCATATTGGGTAACCTTTGCGACCCCCACTATAAATCACGGTGCTAAGATTAGTTTTGTATCTTGACTTTTTCACACTGATAATGGGTATATATACAACTGATTTTTGAGTCCTTTTTCATCCCCAAATTCAAATCACCATCTTGATCTAATAATCAGATCTCTCCTGTAAATCTCTAAATTCTTCTGTAAAATATCATTTTGTTATTCTCTCATTTTTGAGAAATTAATTCTTTTACTTAGTTAAAAACGCCTTTTATTCCGCTTGCGAAAGTCCATAACCCAACACCGTTTTTGAAGCGCTTGAAGCATGGGGTATTTCAATCTCACAAACAGTAAACCAAACTTAATGTCCTCTGGGCGTTACCTATTCAACCTGTTTTGAGGACAAAATTTTGAAGTGATCGATTGACAAATCAGTTAAGCGCAAACAAAAACAAACCAGAGTACTGCTATAATCGCTACAAGCTTTGTTTAAGATGATTTACTTTTGTTTTCGAAGGTATTTAGTAGTGCCGATTTTTTGGAATCTTTAGAACAAAATTTTGCTGCCGAGTCTCACAGAATTTATTTTTAAATTCTAAACTCTGAATCGTTTCGAGTAGGACACTAAATGGTTAACGGGGATTAATGGAAGATATCTTGCCTATAAAATGTTAAGGGAATTGAACTTTTTGGTAGCGTAAAACGGCTCTATGAATTCTTATGTCGGTATTTTCCAATTCATCACGCAAACAAAGATGTTCTCCATAAACTTGCAAGAAAATGTCTCTTCGAGGATCGATAGGTTCTTCAGGTGTTCTGTGAATCGTGTTTTGTCTATCCCAGCAAAAAGTTTTGATTGATCAAAAATAATTTGAAGAAAATACGGGGCTGTTATAAAAAATTTCCCTCAAAAAAACCCAGGAGAGTTGAAACAACAATCGCGTTGGTGTCTAAAAATTTTTAGGCCTTAAAGTGATTGGGTTGCAGCAAATTGTTTCAAAAATGCAAAGTAAAAATTACGAACACACTACAGATGTAAAAACAAATTTTGTTCTTGCTGCTCGTAAATATAAATTCATCGTATATGCTTCAAACTTTTGTTGCTTAAAACTAAAACACAATTTAAAGACTTGCTTTTCATCCCGTTTCTTTGATTGATATTTTGGAATAGTATTAGCAGAAAATGCACCTCCTTCTCTTATGTGTTTTGTGTGCCAAACCAATAAACTTTGAAGGTGAAAGAAGGGCTCTGTTTTCTAACCGCCTTCCCATAATGAACGAATTTTGTGTATCTAAAAACTGCTTGAAAAAACTAATGATTGTTTTGCACTGATAATGGTTTTTTTAACCAAATAAATATTGGGATAATAAGTTGCAATTCACATATTCCATCAAGAATCGAGACGCATTAAGAAGGAGTGAATCTAAAACTGTTTTGCCCCCTCCCCCTTTTTTTATGCCCCCACTTAAAAGTTATCTGTTTTTCTATAGTACATCGCTGCGCAAATATTTAGCACGTGCGTCTGGGGTGTGTAAAATATGCCCACTGTGGGCTCAGATCCGAAAGCCCTCTGAGGGTGGATGAAACCAAAACCGATCCGAAATTGTTGTGGAGTAACTTCGAGTGGGCTATAGAAGACACATTGCCTTTTATCAACTTTGTTTGTGATTACAGCAGTGCCGATTACAAGACGAAGTTCGTACTCTTTTCTCGCCATCCCTTATATAGCAACATTGGCGAGAAAAGTGACAAAGAAGTTAAAGTTTGCCATAACAGAGTTTTATGAATTTCTAAATTTCGCTGTATTCAACGGGCGCCGACAAGTTGTTTCATCGATAAGTTACAAGTGTTCAGTTAGCAAGTGCTCTGATCCCGACGGCAGTTAATTTTTAAACGGCGGTACTTGGGGGGGGGGGGTTTCAATATGTATGCAAAATGACTCTCAATGTATTTGAGAAAAGTACTCACGTTTGAAGTTGCGTACACATTGTTCAATTTTCTCAACCAACTTTCGACCATCGTCATTCAATGATTCGTCTGAACAAAATGTGAACATTTTAAATCTCCACTGAAATAAATCTTGATAATAACTTTCTTGAGTATTTCCTATTATAGCAACCCCCATCATGGTAATTATACTATAATGGGGGGGTAGGGGGAGCTAACGGCAAGTCAATATTAGTACTGGGCAAGTTTAATTGCAAGTCTTATATCAGTACTGATTCAGAGCTATGATCATGCCACTTTTTACACTTGTCAGTCTTGTGCATGTCTTGGTCAAGACTTTCAAGTCTAAATCCAATTCTTGGCAGTAAAAAAAGTCCTAAAAAACGTCAAAATAGCCGCAAAAAATAGCTGAATTACCCTCAAATCGGCCCAATCTGGCCCAAATAGACCCCCCGGGTTGCGAATTTACTGGATGGCATTCACTCCGCATCATTTTGCAGCACCCCGAAAGCGTGTTCAAAAGTAAATGTCAAAATCGTGGCGTAACAAAATTTTTCAAATTCGAAATTTTTACTCGTTTTTTTTTTAAAAGTTAATTTTGACCAGAGAATTAAATAGCAATTTATACCAAGTCCTGGCCAAGACTTGCCAAGCTTGTAAGACTTGTATTAAGACTTGCACAATACTGAAAACCTTCGTTTTAACTTTTGGTCAGTTTTGTTTGTTCTTCGGGACTAAGAGTCAATTAGCTGATTGATTTTGACTGATCAAAGTTGACTAAACTGACAATAATGATTTTTATGATGAAAACTGGGACACCTTAAGAATGTTTTTCTAACTTTAGACGTCGTAAATCTTCAGGTGTCTTAACACAAGATTTCGATAACCTATCACCTGAAAAAATCTCTTAATTTTTTTGTGAAACACATCATGAAAAGAAATAGCATTTTTGTAAACAACTCGACGTTTTCATACCCGTAATACGATTATGTGTTCTCGAAAAAAATTTCGGATAGTTCATTTCATACTTGTTAAGAAAACTTACAGTCAATGAATACATTGGACTTTACTGTTTAATTACATGGTAAATCGTCGCGCTGCACATAGAAAATTGTGCTGAAAATTTTAAGCTTAATTGCATAATGTAAGGTCAAATATTTTAAAAAACTTTTTCAAAGTGTTTTTTGAAGTTTTTAAAAATGGTATTCATAGTTGCGATCTACCATGCTTGATAAGTATTATCCATAAAAAACCCATGACTGATCAAAATTGTCTATGAAAGATTTTGTATCGATTTTGGCGAAAGCCTCGACTTTATATAGGCCAAAAAAGCATTTCTGGACAATCTATTGACATTTAAAAAGTTTCGTCGCAATCGAGTTTTGAATTTAAAAAAATATTTGCCAGGAACCAGAAAAAATTCAATCTAATTCGATGCATGGTCTTTTCATTGGTTTTTAATGAAAAATATTGCGCTGAAATGTCCCACTGCTGTAAAATGTTTCCAACAAATTGATTTCTCTTCATGTGCTTTTTTTTGAAAATTCATCACGCTTTTCAATGCTAGAAGAAACTATATTTTCTCAAATTTTGTTACTTTAGTGAGGTTTTGCATAATTATACCGGTTATTGTGCAGGTGCTTATTGTAATTTGTAGGTGCTTGCTTTAATTTACTTGCTGATATTATGCAGGTACTTGCTGTAATTTCAGGACAGCTTCAGGTCTCTGAAGCAAACTACACGAATGATTAATGCTAATTACAAAATTTTCTTGCGTTCATGATTTCACCCATTTGATTTGGTTGTTGTTTTTGCCAAAAAGTTAGAAACATCATAAGAATAATGGCGAGATGACAAATTTTCCCCAGCTCATCATTCAACTTGATTTTTTTAGGAACAACTGGGTTAAAAATGAAATCCCTCAATAATACCATTACTTAAAGTTTAGGACTTTTAAATACACAGCAAACTAAAAAGTGAACCTAAATAATATTTTCCATCAGAACAGAATAGACTTGGTTGATTCAAATGAGAAGATCAAAATGTATACATGCTTTATTTTGCAAAACATTTTTGTTAGGTTTGTTTATCCTGGCTTTTAAGAAAAACAACGCAGTTAATAATGCTGTATTTAAGAAAACTGTATATGCATGGTTTTTACTGTGCTATAGAATTTTTCCTATAAATTTCCTATAATTTTTTTTGACTCCGCCACTGCTGGTCCCAAGCCCGGAACAATAAAAGAGGAGGGAAAAAAATTGTATTTTACACTTGAAAATCTCAAAGTCAAGTTTTTTTTAATTGAGTTAATAACTTTTCCGTCAGTCTATTAATGAACTTTTTCAGCTCAACCAAATACCGAATTTAACCCGGCAAATATGCATGCAATGATCATTTATTGACTCATGAAAAGAATTATGTTGGATACATTGACTCATGAAAAGATCCCGTATTGACCCTTGAAAAAAATTACGTTGGATTTATTGACTCACGAAAAGATCCTGTACTGAGCCATCAAAAAAATTGTTGGATTCATTGACTCATGAACAGACCTTGTCGTTACCAAAAAAAGAATTATTTTGGATTAATTGCCTCATGAAAAGATCCTGTATTAACCCGTGAAAAGATTTTTTTTCTCGCCTATAACAGTCTATGATAAGACCATGAATCTACCTATAAAAAAAGTAAGCACGAGCGTTTTTATCTATGAAAAGAAAGTGTGTGGACTAATGAAAATATTTTGTGTTGAATTTAGGTATGTGCTCGACCGTGTAATTTGGGTCAGTATCGTCTCCTTTGACTTTTTTGGTCTTTCGATAAAGTCTGAATCTCGACTAGGGATATTTTTAACTGTACATTGCCTCTTGAACATTTGCATTTTGTTTTTATGTGTATTAGTGGAAATTACCAATGTTTCTTTACCCGGGTCGAGGTGTCACCGCTAAAAATCGCTAAAAGATGTAAGATTTGCGGTGAATTTGAGTAAAAGTGTAAGATTTGCTTTCAATGCGATGATTGCGGTGAAAAACTTTTAAGCGGTGAATAACTTTTTTCACCGCTTTAGCGGTGAAAAAATTTTTCACCGCTGAAATTGCAAATCTTACAAATATTGACCGCGCTAATTTCAACGCTTATCTTAAATTCACAGGAAATAGCATTGAAGTAAAAGATGCGGGCGCTTTACCGTGAATTTTTTTTCACCGATATTCACCGCTAATCTTGCATTATTTTTTGACCAAACCTCGACCCGGGTAATATTACAGACTAAAATTTATGCCCTTAATAATCTTACAGTTAAGAATGACATTCTCTTTGCTCGGTGACCTCGGGCTGTCTTGCATGTTTGTGACCACAGTCACGTATTCCATGCTTGGCTGTCTCTCTAATAGACTCCTAGCCCCGTGGGTCACTTTGGACCCTATCTGGTTGTTTGAGAAGACATAGTTGCGAAGGTGACCAGTGGCGGCACTGGATTCGGTTGTGCCACTTCGCCTGTGAACAAATGGATCTCCCTAGTTGAGAAATCTTCGGTTAGAAAGTAAGAAACCGAGCATAGCGAATCTTGCAAAACCGAACATACCGAAGCTTTCTTACGTTCTAGACCAAAAATACCGACAATTTCTTACATTTGAAACCGATCATACCGAACAAACCGAACATGCCGACCATTTCTTGCGTAGAAAACCGAACATACCAAACATTTATTGCGTCGTGGGCTCATATCTTTTACGCCTCCAGGCACACGTGCTATTTTTTACATAGTAACGTGCGCTAGATAATTTGTAACTGGGGGCGTAAAAAGACTGGGGGGCAAAATAGAATAGATCCGGACAAATTAATAACTCTCATCAACTGACGCTTAAAATGTTAGTTTCGTATATTTCGGAAGAGAAAATAAGCCTTAAAATAACGATAGTTTAAAAATACTCAAAAGGAAATTCAGGCTTTCGGTGCTCCTCTTTGGCGTTGCGATTTGCAGAGGACAGATATAATTACATTCATTTTGAACAATGCAGAAGTTAAGGAAAAACAATTCTTTCTATTAGCTTCCAGAGCGGTTGGTGAAATTTTACTAACATTTTACAAGACTTGAAAACGAGCAGTTTTGTTGACGATGAACGGAATCTTATTTTTCATGAACCCAGCAGATCGATGAAAATGACTTAATCGATGAAAATGACTGTGAAAAGTATTACCCCGGCCATACAAGGTGCAAGTCAGATGCGAACAAGACAATTGAAGTTTTTCAAGTTGTTAAAAAGATTAACGAGTCACATAAAACGGACAAAATTGATGACACTAAAAATTTAATTGGGTGGCTTAAAAGTTTAAAGTTTTTCTCTATACTTTAAACATTGGCCAATATGGTAAAAGTGACAAATTAGCTTAGATTACCAACTTCTGTTTGGGTTTGAGGGGATAAATTGAAGACAGGATTGTCTTGATAATTCGGAAAATGAATTGATTTTAGCTGACTGGATTGAACTGATGAAATTACATTTGTATTGCACGCTCAAAATCAAGTGACATTTAAGCGAACGAAAATCTGGATAATGAAGGAGAGATGTTCAAATTTAAGCTAATTTGAGCACAAGAGAGTTCTGACAGCGCCCTAAAACTAAGAATGAAAGAGCAATTTGTGGCAACCAAAATTTTTTTAAAAAAAGTTTGTGTTGCAACACTCAATAGAAAAGTCATAACTGTCACCCATAAAATTAAAAAAATGCGACTCCTTTGTTTATGAGCAAAATTTATCGTTCAAACAAACAATAATAAAAAGGTGGACAGAGCTTAAAAGATAAAACGGCTCAAATTAGGGAATCATTTTTCGAGAGCTTTAAAATTTGCCAAAAATGGCATTAAAAGTTGCTATACACATGTTGATTGCATTCTCAGTGTTTTTAAAACTTAAACCACAAAAGTTTTACCAGATTTAGAATTATATCTTTTTTCTTGTTTAATAAAATAACTCTTTTCTATTCTGCAGCTTTATTTTTATTGTTGTTATTCGGCCAGCAGATTAGAAAAAAAGTATTTTCCTAAACAAGAAAAAAGAGAATTATAAATCTGGGTAAAACTTGTGTGGTTTAAGACAACAGGGGGAGGACTCAGAACAAAATCACCTCTGATCTGACCATTGCGCACCGTTTGCCATAATTTGTCAGAGAACAAAATTTTAAGCGCACGAAAAACTCCACAATGTTCTGGATATTGTCTAATAAGGTCTATTTGATCCGTGATGGTGTGATTAGAGGTTATTCTAGCCCAGTTCACTAAAGAAAATTGCATGATTATTATTTGCTTCAAAACAAGCAAATTCGCTCTTCTTATTTTGCAAAAAAAATAAGATCGAAGGGGCTTTATTCTTTTCGGTATTTTTGCAACCGATTCATGATATACTTATGAAAAACATCTGAACACTGGAATTGGATTTGAAGGAACCTCAAAGAAGGGTTTCTTTAAATAGGAACAAAAGTATAACGCAACCCAGAAATTGTATTTTTATCCCAGCAGTTTTTCCGAGAGAACTGAAATTGACCTCATATAGGCTCGCATTCGGCAGTCACTTTTTTCTTTAATTCTGCCATGGCAATTAAAGTGTTTGCTTTTAACTCAAGAAGGAAACGATGAAATTTAAATGTTTAATTTGAGTGAACTAGATATGTTGAGTTGGGTTGTAAATTTCCAAAATTAGGTTGTAAATTTGAGAAGGCAGGATTTGAACCCCGACCCTATGAGTCCGATTCCGTCATAAGTCACCTCGACGGAGGTAGTAACCACTCGGTTATCAGGGCTATGTTATCAACTCTCAAAAAATCGGTTTTTTTGAACAACAGATTTTATTTTGTAGTGAGAGCAATTGAAATCACTCAAAAATAAGGAAGAAGTGCGTGAAAAAGTCACTTGAGAAGTCAAAGATTGTTCTAGAAAAAACGCAAAGCAGTCAGGCAAAAAAATTGCATTAAAAATAGCCATTAAATACCGGAAACGACCAGAAAAAAGAAGTCAATTTTCAAAAATAAAAGTCAAAATTCAAGTGATGACTTTAGCTTAAAAAACCCTGTAGTATCTCAATAATCCTCTTCGAGTCGTAAAAAGACACACACGTTTACAATAATTGCTTCTCATTCGAGAACAATTAATCAACATAATTCTATTTAGTTTCTGGTTCGTTTTCCAGTTTTGTAACAGCTCTCATAAGCGGTTTGATGTATCTATTCTGTTTTGGCCTCCATGTGTTTTTTACGCCCCCAGTTACAAATTATTTGTTGTTATATAGCACAATACTATGTAAGAAATAGCACGTGCGCCTGGGGGCGTAAAAATATAAGCTCACTGAGGTGCGGGGGGGGGGGCAAAACAGAATGGATCCGGTTTTATTTTTTTTGCAGCTGTCTTAATTTATGAATGTGCCAAAACATCAAGCGCGAAAAAGAAAGATTCTTCTAGAAGAAAACGATCAAGCAAAAATTTAGCATAAAAAGACTCACAAGTTTATGATTGCTTCACACTTCGTTCCAGAACTATTAAACAGCTCTCAACTGAGGCCTCATATACGTACCCGCTTCCCTCTTTCCCAGTATTTGTGGAATTCCGCTGGTTACGAATATGTTCCTTGATTTCAGACGGGCAGTCGTCATAGACATCTAACCCAATTGCGGGGGGAGTCCACTCGTTGAAGTAGTCGTGACCTTTAAAGTCGGCCAGTTTCGGGCGATTTGAGGGTTCCTGTCAATGTCAATAATTTTTAAGACTAATTTTCTAGAATCAGTCACTCACTAACTTTAAATTACTGCAGAAAGCATTTTTATAAAGCTTGGAGGGTTCCTGAAAAAAATATGAAATTTTTACAATTTGAAACAGCAATTTACGTTTTGCAAAACGACATCTTCAGTTTTGATAATCGTGAAAAATCAGATCTGGGCAATTTATGGGTATTGGGGGAGGGGGGGGGGTGTTTGAGGCAGGTGTCGGACGAGGGAAGAAAGGGCATAGCGCGATGTGGGTTTAAATCGTCCAAAAACTACCCCTCGCACTATTAATTTAGGTCTTCTCAGCAGTTAGGTCTTCTCAGCAGAAGTGGTGATTCGTTATTTGTACACTTAGAAACTAGAAAAGTTCTACCAAAACTGCCAGCAATTTAAGAACCTCCTCGTTGGTTTCTGTCTTGGTTTCTGCGGACGAAAAGTCAAATGGCCGTAAGAAAAAACTCAGAAAAATCAGTCGAAAATCCGGTAGAACGAAAAATCGCATTAGAAGAAGAAAAGGACACACGCGACTTCAAAACTGCATTCAATCTTCGTTCGAGAGCAAATATGAAATATATTTGATCAGTTGTGAATTTAGCCTGGATCCCTAACTTTGTGCTTTTGCCTTATAATTGCAAAGCTCAAATTGATTTTTAAGTTTAGGTTTGCAACAAAAAAATTCTGTGATCTTTTCCGTTTGTGCCCCCCCCCCCCCCCCAGCTGAGTGGGTGCATATTATTTATTATTTGCACCCCCCAGAAGCACGTGCCATATTTTCACATAATGATTTACTGTGTAATGACACGTGCTCTGTAACTGGGGGGAGGGGGGCACAAACAGAAAAGGTTTAAATTTTCTCAATTTCTTCGAACCAAGTCTGTTAAACGGCTTTGAAAGCAATTGACCAACCGTAACCAGCGTGCTTCTGATTAGATCTCTGGCCAGGCGATCTGGAACAGCTTGGGGTTTGTATTTTGCCTAGACAACCCTGGCGTAGATCTCTCGAATAGGTCTGGTCTGAAAGGGGGGCTTTCCAGTTATCAATGCAAACATGAGGCATGCCAGTGACCAGATATCTGCTTCATAAGAATGGCCTGTATTCTGCAAGATTTCGGGTGCAATATAGTTTGGGGTACCACACATTGTCCTAAAATTTGCAATAGTGTTTTGGGATCTATTCTGTTTTGACCCCCCCCCCCCCCCCTCAGCTTAGTGAGCATAAATTTTTTATGACCCCCAGGCGCACATGCTATTTTCTTACATAGTAAAATGCTATATTAAAACATATATAATTTGTAACTGGGGGTCATAAAAAAACACTGGGGGGGGGGGGGGGCAAAACAGAATAGATCCGTATTTTGTTATGTGTTTCTATGGACTAATGAATAAGAGGTGAACATGACCGACCAGGTCGTTCAAGTGGAACACGCAAACAGACCTCAAATAATCCGTTAAAAGGACCTGAACACCACCTGAAGAAATCAGGCAAGAAACCTGAAATTTTTATGTGATATTCAGGTGGAAAAAACCTGAACAAGAAAAACTACCGCCGCTTTTCACAACCTTTTTCAGACAAATTTCAGATGACTTCAAGTGCACTTCAGGTGAAACAATTTGGCTGAACGATTCAGGTAAGTTTAGATGTTTTTCGAGTAAATTTACAAAAACTTTATTTACAGTAAAGGGCTGGATTTCGTAGCCAATAGCTTAAGTTTAAGGAGACTATCTTTACAATAGTTTCCGTGAATCGCATGCCTAAAAATAGCCAGCAAACTGCCGGAAAACAGCCAGCGTTGACCCACTTGACGCACATTGAGATTGAAACAGAATATAGGTGCGAAAACACACAATCGTTAATTTAAATTGATCGAGATCGATAACTGCATTCAACAACGTATAAAGGCCAAAAAGCCCCTCTCCATGGCCCGGCAAATCCAGCTTGATCTTTTTTAGCAGGTATTTGTCTGAGTCGATTTTCGACTCAGATTGGTCACCGATACGCTTTCGAAACATAAAAATATTAAGCCTAAAAAGAGCGCAATCGATTCAGTATATTAGTAGGCTCAACGAAAATTATGTTTAACGAACTTTTTCTGAGCTCTCTACGTATAAAAGAACGGATATAAGGCTTATATGGTTAAGAGATTACGTAATAAACTTTCTCGCTGGATAGCGCATAGATTTCTCGCTGCTCTTTTATTTAAATAGCGCTTTAAATAGATTGTTCATTTAGTTCACTCGGTAACATCCTCCGGCCCGGAAGAAAATGTTGGGAGGATCGGTACAAGCTTAACGAGTGGGCGGACGAGCGATCCGGATGACGTGCGTAAGACGGCGGAGCGGGCGACGCTGTCGGAGCCGTACCGAAGTTCCCCAATCCGAGCGGTTGGATAGTAACCCCTAGGGTTGCTTTCTTCAACGATCCAAACTAAATCACCGACCTTGAGGTGCTGCTCGGCAGGCGTCTGCCACTTAGATCTACGGTTCAACGCAGGTACATACTCCTTGAGCCAACGTGCCCAAATTGCATTGGCGTAGGACTGTGCACGGGCGTACCGCTTACGATGATCGAACTCGTCGACGCCAACGATAGACGGAATTCGGGTTGCTTGGTTACCGAGTAGAAAATGGTTAGGTGTTATTGCGCCTAGGTCGGACGGGTCGGCGCTTACGGGCGTTAAGGGACGTGAGTTTAGTGCGTATTCGACCAGACAAAAAGTAGTGTTCAACACCTCATCTGTGAGGCGACGCGTACCGAGGATAGTGTACAGTACTCTTTTAAAACTTCGAACTAGCCTCTCCCAGATGCCACCTTGGTGTGGCGCACTGGGTGGATTGAACCTCCACTTAATGCCCTTATGTGCAAGTTCGGTGGCAATGTCAAGCGTATTCCATTTTTCCACACATTCACGGAGCTCTTTCTCCGCTCCAATGAAGTTCGTACCATTATCCGACCAAATCATAGCAGGAGTACCCCGACGGGAGACGAACCGCTCCACTCCCATTACACAAGAACTAGTGTCCATGGACGGGACAACTTCAACATGGACAGCACGAGTAGTGAGACAAGTGAAGAGAAATCCCCACCTCTTCTCGGTAGTCCGACGAACTGTGACGTAGAATGGGCCGAAGTAATCAACCCCGGTGTTGGTAAAGGGAGGAGACTGGTATGCCAGTCTCTCCTTTGGGAGGTCTGCCATGATAGGTTGAATGGTTGCTGCACGGAACTTTCTACACAAGACGCAGTTTGATTTGATGGAACGCAGTGTGGAACGTAGTTTAAGGATGGCATAACGTTCCTGTACCTTTGACCGTAAGTAATCGATGCCCTGGTGATGGTTTTTCAAATGAGTATGCCGCAGAAACAGTTTAACACAAGTATGACGCGCATCCAGCACGATAGGATGCTTAGTGTCAAAGTCAATTTCCACTAGCCGTCGGAGTCGACCAGAAGAACGGATGAGACCATGAGGCCCAATAAACGGAGTAAACTGAGCAATGCGGCTGCTCTTCTTAACAGATTTATTGTCAAGAAGATCCTTTCTTTCAGTACTAAAGGACTCTTCCTGAACCAAGTACTGGAGATGACGCTCGGCTTCGTCAAGCTCAACAGGGTCGGCTATGCTGCCGTCTATGGTACGGTAACTTTCATGAGATGGTAAAAGACGGAGCACATATGCGGTGACACGAAGTAATTTTTGATAAGAGCTCAACTTATCAAACGGGATTAGATTGATGCTTTGTTCCTTAGTGGGCTTGGTTACGGATGCGGCTAGAGATGAGATGGAGTCATCATCTTGTTCCTTAGTTACAAGCTTGATGTTGTCAACGACGTCAGTATTTGGTACAAAAGGGAATTGCTTAGTTCTCAAGAAGTCAGGACCCCTCACCCAGCTACTTGATTGCAAAACTTCAGCGGACATGCCACGCGTGCCAGCATCTGCCGGATTATCACAAGTGGTGACGTGGTTCCATTGGTCAATGCTGGTGTTCTCCAGGATTTCACTAACACGATTTGCAATGAAGATGGGGTGTTTGTTTGTTGAGTTTAGCCACTGCAAGACGATGGTACTATCTGTCCACATAAAGACTTTATCCACAGTAACCGTTAATGCTTGACAAATTTCCCTTTTTAAACGGGCAGCGAGGAGAGCGGCTTGTAATTCCAACTTAGGAACTGTCATTACCTTCATAGGTGCAACACGGGCCTTGCCCAAGACAAACGCCAGCTCTGTTATAATCTCCCCGGAGGAGCAAGTTACTTGAGCCCTAAGAAATCCTATTGCACTGAATACGTCTTGCGAGCTATCACCAAACATGTGGAGTTCAAGATGTTGGAATGGTCCTGAAAAGTAACTTCTCGGTATAGTGATCTCAGCTAACAGCGGCAGTTCAACACACCAGGCAAGGAATCTGTCAACTGTGTCTTTAGGTAACTCGTCATCCCAACTTTGTCCATTGACACGCCAAATGTCTTTCAAGACTAACCGAGCACCAACAGTAAACGGTGCGACAAGACCAATTGGGTCGTAGACCTTTGACACAAGACTTAAGACCAAGCGCTGTGTTAAACTTTTCGTGATGGTGCTGTTAGTACCCCTGCTCACAACCAGAGTATCGTTGATGTGATCCCACTTAAGCCCAAGCACGTGCATTCATTCCTCCTTGGATGAAACGACGACCTTAGGTTCAGTGGATTGAGCAGACCCATCAATTCGGTCAGCCAGATCTGGTACATTGCTTACAAATTTAGTAAGCTTGAACCCACCTAGATGGAGAAGATGTACCAATTCCTTCGACCTAATGAGGGCCCTCTCGGGGGATTCCACAGAGTCCAAGTAATCGTCCATGTAGAAGTTCTCAAGGACGGCTTTCGCAGCTTCTGGGTACTCCTTAGCATTATCGCGTGCCGTGCGCTGAAGTGCGTAGTTGGCGCAGGTGGGCGAATCTTTTGCCCCAAAGATGTGGCGCGTATACTGGTGTACCACAACATTTGATGTGGGGTCCTCCCGCCACAAAAAGCGCAATGATGGCTGATCACATGGTACCACTCCAACTTGGAGGAACATTCCCTCAATGTCGGCGGATACGGCAAATGGATGTTGTCTGAACCGTAGAAGTACATAGATTAGGTTTTGCAGTAGGTCAGGTCCGGTGAGTAATGACTTATTGAGAGATGCGCCATGGAATTTTGCTGCTCCGTTTAGTACCCTACGAACCTTGCCCGGCTTGTTCGGGTTAACAACCGGATGGTGTGGTAAGTACCACTCTCGTTCCGAGCGACTTTCCACCTTATGAGCATCTTTGACCCTTACTACATAGCCTTTGTCTAAGTCCTCTTTGATGGTATTCGAGTACTTTTCCCTTAAAGTCTGGTCTTTCGTAAGCCGCTTTTCCAAAGATTTTAATTGGACAAGCGCAGAAAAATAATTGTTGGGCAATTTGATGTTATCTTCAGCCCATAGCATTCCTACATCGTACCTTTTTCCATTATGCACGGTGGTGTTTTCAAGAATTTAATGCGCACGCGCATCCGAGGCGGATCGTGGGTCTACTTGCTTAAGTGCGCCGTACGACTCCATGTCGTACCAAGATTTTACCTGACTAGCGAGTTCAAAATCCTGCTCCATATTAGCTTTGAAACAAGTCGAGACTAAACCTGAAGACGACGGAAGAGGGCCGCTTAGAACCCAACCTATGGGCAAGCGAACAGCGAAGGGCGAGGACTTCTCGTCGGCAGCGAAGTACTCTAACGGGCGGATGGCATGATAGACATCCTGTCCAAGTATCATCTCGATGTTTCCATAGCAATATGTAACTGGGTCTAGGACTGCTAGGTGCGGGTATGTTTCCTGAAGTGCTTTAATGTTGATGACATCGGCGCCTACATTTAAATCTTCCTTTACGTAAGGGCTTACTTTAAATGGTTCAAATGCTTGGTTGCCGCGTGGTGTTACAATTAGTTCAACTAACTTAGTGTCTACAACCTCCTCGGTATTTATACCCTTGACTGTTAATTTCAATGCTGTACCGTGCAAACCAAGTCTATTTGCAAGATCATTGGACACCCAAGAGTTACTGCAAGCGGTATCGCACAAAACTAAAGCCGTGGTATCTTTACCAGAAGAGCTCTTCAACTGTAATTCAGTCACCTGAAGGAGGCCTTTCACATTACTCACAGATGACAAAGTGGTGGTCTTACTCGATGATTGGACACTAGGAAGTTTACTTTGATTTGCGCCAGCATTAGAATTATTGTTGTTGTTGTTTGAAGGGGATTTTGATGGATAAACCCTCTCAGCTCCATGGAGAAGAGTATTATGGGAGCTGTTGCAACCGTCCTTCCTGCATTTCCTGGGGTTTGGGCATTGCCTGAACATATGCTTTTCTCTCAAACATGAGAAACGAAGTTTTGCTTCAGCCACTACCTTTGCTCGCTGAGTGGGAGACTTTTCTTTAAATACCCTACACTCCCAGATGCGGTGGATACCTTTACACACAATGCAGCGAGGGGTTGCAGGCGTTGCCGATGTTGAGGCTGGTCTCTGAGTGCCCTTAGTTTGTGTATTAGCAGCAAAAGTTCTTGAGGCAACTTTGGTCTTTACTACTGAGTTGGTGTTATCCTCAGTTCTTGTTTTCGAAGAAGTTTGTTTCATTAAATCATGTGCCTCGGCCTTCTCCTTCAACCAATCGTTGAAGTCAAGGAGTGTTGGCTTAACCCAATGTTTCTTCACTGTGAAGAGTGACCAAGACTCTTTCAGATTGGGCGGCAATTTTTGCACAGCCGTGTTGAGAAGTGAGGCGCTCTTAAGGTCTGCGTCATATGAAAGTGATTTAAAGACCCCAACAAGACTTGAAATTGTTGCAGAATAGTTTATGATGTTATCACTATTGTGCATCTTTAGTGGTGGAAAAGAGCTGAGTTTTTCTAAGTGTGCACTGACTACTGCCTGTGGTTGGCCAAATTTACGTTCGAGTGTCTTAAGTGCATCCTTATACATTACACCACAGTATGCGAACTCAGCGATGGCGGTTTTAGCTTTTCCAGTTACAAGAGTTTTTAAGTATGTTAACTTGACATCATCAGTCAAGGACTGTGCGTCTATGGCGCTTTTGAATTGTCCGAACCATTCGTGCCACTGCAGGGGGTCACCATTGTATTGTGACAACTTCCACTCGGGCAGTGGATCGTTCTTCTTACAAGTAATTGCGTCCGCCAACTGCTTTATCAAATCCGCAGAGTCCAAAGAAGGAGCCGAAGGTGTGGGATGCGGCGGGCCTCCCCAACACAACGGGTTTGGAACGGTAGCTCCATACGTTGGCGGAATGATCGGAGTGACAAAGGTGGGGGCGGTACCTGTGGAAGAACTAAATGGATTCGCTTGCATGAAGTCTGATGTTACGTAATTCTGAGCGCCTGCTGCTGCTTGTGCATGAGGGGAGCGGTGCGATGTAGATATATGAGGGTTGATTAAAGGGGCCGGTTGTGCGGTGTATAAATTTGTAGATGTACGTACAAGTGGTAATGCATTTGGTGGGACTGCTGCCGGAAAACGCCAGACATTTGGATCTGGAGGAGCAGGAGGCGCGTGGGTTATGGGCACAAAGTTTTGGGGCTGAAAATTCTTTTGTGGAGGTGCTGGATGATTTAATTGAGGTACGAAATTGTTTGCGGAGGAAATGAATGGTGCAGGCGGAGAATGGGGTAACAGATTGACATTATTCGCCACGGGGTTAGTGGCTTGTAGTGGGAGTGCTTGTGGCGGGGAAGGAGGAAAGCGGAATGCTGGTGGGATTAACGGAAAATGCGGTGGTGCGGGGTTTAGAACGGGGGATGGAGGGGCTGGTACATTTATGTGTGCTTGTTGCGGAACAAGTGTGTTTAAAGGTAGTGAACGCGATGGGCTGACTAAATTCAACTGTCCCGGCATGCTCGACCTGCGAGGGAATTGATGATCTAACTGTAAACCATCGAAGTGCATTGTTGCTTGAGACAGTTGTCGGGCTGTGTTTGGGGCGTTTAGTTGAGTTGGCATACCAAAGTTTATTGGTTGTGATGGAGGCGTATATTGAGGCTGTCGCTGCTCTTGCATGATGTTGTTTGCAACATGTGCATCATTGGTTACATTGGTTCTACTACTTGGTTCATGGACAGGGAGGTTGATGTTGGCCTCAACTTGACCATGTGTATTGAGATTGAAGTGTGAGTTTGGAAGTTGAGCTGAAGAAGGTCGTTGGACAATTGCTTGGTTGGATTGGGCGATGGAACCAGAAAAGTGCAAACTCGGTTCGTTTGCAACATCTGCCATGTTCCCGGCTGGTGACGAATTAACCCAATCTTGAACAAGTTTCTTGCTCTTGACTGAACTTCTTTCCGTAAAGAGCCCACTCATTTTGCCTGTACCAGACCCGTCCGCTGATGAATTTGTCATCAACTCAATTTCCTCAAGGGCTGCAGCAGCTACTTCCTTGCGATGATCTTCCTCAAGCTGTTCAATTTCTAATTCCCGCAATTTCGTTTGTTTTTCAATTTCAAGACGTTGTCTAGCAATGCGAAGCTTTGCCTCATGTTGTTTCTCAAGTTCCTCCCTTTTTAGTCTTGATAGTTCTAAGTCTCGTTGACGCTGACTTGATCTTTTTGAGGAAGTCATATGTGAACTTGATTTTGAATGGTGAGAGGTATACTGCTCTGCTGTTCCTTTGTCATGGACCGAATTGATATACCCTCGAGCAGCAGCAATGAACTCATCAGTTTTCTTTGTTACAGTCTCTAACCATTTTTCAAGGTTCTTACAGGCAGCATCTGGATTTTCAGTCTTTTGTGCCAGATCAAAGAGTTCTTCATTTTTATCAACTACTCTAATAAAAGCATCTTTGCACTTCACAATCAGACGTTCGAGCTTAACTTTCCTGTCTTGCTTATCAACAGCATTGTTAATTTCCCCATAGATGTTATTAAGTTCAGCCTCTAATTTTGCTCTTGCACTATAAAGTTTGTTGAATTTGTCCTGCAAAGTTGTCATGATCTTGAGAAAAACAGGAACCACAAGTTTAATTTAGTACTATTATAAAGTACACAGACATGCAACAGCACAACACAAATGGGTTATACCGAACCCGTGTGACGGTTTGGCTAGCAAACCGCCAAAGAGCAAAAATGTTCGTCGGGTACAATAGTACCCGGCGAAAGAAAGAAAGAACGGTGCGCAGGAAGCGCAAAAAGGGACAGAACGGGAGACGGGAAGAGACGCCGAACGAATAACGCACGACGCGACGGGAAACCGGACGGACAAACGGGAGCGTCGGGCGAATGGCGCGCGACGAAGCGGGAAAACGGCGCGGGCGGGGCGGAAACGTCGGGCTGGTGGCGCGCGACGAAACGGGAAAACGGCACGGGCGGGGCGAAACGTCGGGCGGATGGCGCGCGACGAAACGGGAAAACGGCACGGGCGGGGCGGAAACGTCGGGCGGATGGCGCGCGACGAAACGGGAAAACGGCACGGGCGGGGCGGAAACGTCGGGCTGGTGGCGCGCGACGAAACGGGAAAACGGCACGGGCGGGGCGGAAACGTCGGGCGGATGGCGCGCGACGAAACGGGAAAACGGCACGGGCGGGGCGGAAACCACAAGCGAGGAGGCGGGAAGATCGATGCTAACAGACCACAGCAACAACTCAACCAAACAAGCTAGCCGTAACTCCAGAATAAACTTAGGTCACACCCTAGAAAGAAGGAGACGAGCTACTGCCAGGTACACTAGCACAAATCATTATGGGGCTTTAACAACGGCATCAAAACATTAAACATGAAACAATTTACGGCAACAGTGTAGTATAACCAAAAGTCGAAAAGGTCAGGAACTTTACTAGCCGTAACTCCAGAACAAACTTAAGTCACACCCTAGCAAACCACCCTACCCAGACAACAAAAGTACATACTACAAAAAGTAATAAAGCTACAACAAATTGCTAGCAAACCAGTGTGGTGAAAGTCACGAAACAAACCAGCCGTAACTCCAGAATGAACTTAAGTCACACCCTAGCAAGGAATGAGACTACACAACAAACCAGCATACTAGCAGAGAGAAATTTTACTACAGCAAAACTCAACATACTACATCATACAACAAATAAACGGGGAATAGAAAGAAACAAGAAGACACGGAAACAAAGAGGACGGAAACGGAAAATGAAAACAGATAACCTGCGGAAAACGGACGGTAGTGAATAACTCAAAATGGGGAGAGCGAAACGTTTAGTAAAGCGCTATTGGAAGGAATCAACCACAAACTAACCCGCGCAACAACGCAAGACTAAGAGACATTTAGGTTATTAAAGGCTTGAGTAAGTTCCGCCTCCTCGTACGCATGGCGGTTGCGGAGCGTTTTTCGACGGCGCTTGGAAAGTTTTTTCGGTCGGGACCGTGTTATCAAGGACCGGAGGTTGTTCTTATGAGTTAAGACTATGGTCAGTGTTTTCAGCTCAAGCGCAGGCCTTTGGTGTAATGCTCTGTACTCTTTGAGTAAACTAAGATCTTTCTGTTTACGTCTAGACACAATGTCTTTCACTAAGTGTATGGTAACTAGAGTACTACGCTTGAGCTGATCAGAAATATCAGGAGTTCCCTCTCTGGGGCAATACACTATAGCTTCTATGCGCTCCTGATAGTTTTCAAGCACTGCAATAAGCTGTGAAGGTGTTAAAGGCTTATTGTTGTTGCTTCGATGACGTGAAAGCGAATTGTTCACTACATCATGCCATATAACTAGGCGCTTCTTATCATGAAAGAAATGACTCAACTGGAACTGCGCTGTTTTTCGGACTTTCAAAGCGTTAGGGTTGAAACTCAAACCCGGTAATGCGTAAACGTTACGTTTGTAACGATTTTGTGTTACTTGAGGCGCAGTTTTTATGGCGTGATGGAGGGAACTAGCAGCTAATATGAAAACCATATATTTTTTACAGCATAAATGATTTGAGCTTTGCTTAAACTCCGAGCATTGATGTTAAATACACGATTTTCACGAGTTACCAAGAATAAGCGCTTATTTGAGAAAAAAAACTTGAAAAACTTGACCAAACTTGAAAAACTTGTCCTTTTTTTTTCTTTTAAATCGACAACTTTATGCAATTGTTACATCCGCATTTAATAATTTTCCTTTAGAAAGATAGGGACAAAGGAATTTTTTTTTTTCAAATTTGGTCAAATTTTTCCAAGATTTTTAAGTTTTTTGCTACGCTTTTATGTCAAGAACTGTAAAAAACACCGCAATTTGATTATTTCTGGATTTTGACAAAAATTTGTCAAAATTATTGTTTTTCAAAAAAAATGTGTATGGGATGGGTTATCGGTGACCAGGGGTAATGTCGCAAATACCAGATTATAGGAAATGAAACCGAAAAAAGGGGGGTTAATAGATTTGCCGGTTTCTATAATATTAGTTTCTATCAATTTATGACATCAAAAGTAAATTGTAATGTTTCTGGATGAGTCTTACAGTTTCCGCCGTTTGTCTTGGAATCAGTGTGGGTTAAGCAATGTCCATCTGTTCGGCACCTGCGTTGACAAATCTGTGGAACGTTTCATTGCGCTGTTCCTAACTCATTTCCAGAACCTCCACTCCTCATTTTTAGCATTCCTGTTCATCGCTTTGCTTGAATCCAGTTTTTCAAGATGATGTTGCTCTCGAACCAGTGGAAGCCTGCTGGCAACTGTTGGCGCCAAGAGCCATGAATGAGCTGTTATTGTGTGGACCCAGCATTCCAATACATTTCCGCCCTCGCTGTTGAATAAAGATACGGTAGAGTGGATTCCAATTGAGTCTAATTCCACAAGCAGTTCCAACTTAGCAGAATGTGAACTGCTAATCTGCGCCGGCTGTTTAAACATTAACTCCCCCTTGTAGGAACTGATTCACAATCCACTAAATTTGTCAATACAACGCTAACTGCTCTTCGCTAAGGAATTGCTCAAATGCTGTAAAGTTAGTCAAATAGTTTTGCTCAATTTGGATCAGGAACACGCAAACTTGAGGACACCGGGGAGCAATTTAGTGTGGGTCTGAGAAGCCGGTCGCGGCATCAGCAATATAGGTGCGAAAACACACAATCGTTAATTCAAATTGATCGAGATCGATAACTGCATTCAACAACGTATAAAGGCCAAAAAGCCCCTCTCCATGGCCCGGCAAATCCAGCTTGATCTTTTTTAGCAGGTATTTGTCTGAGTCGATTTTCGACTCAGATTGGTCACCGATACGTTTTCGAAACATAAAAATATTAAGCCTAAAAAGAGCGCAATCGATTCAGTATATTAGTAGGCTCAACGAAAATTATGTTTAACGAACTTTTTCTGAGCTCTCTACGTATAAAAGAACGGATATAAGGCTTATATGGTTAAGAGATTACGTAATAAACTTTCTCGCTGGATAGCGCATAGATTTCTCGCTGCTCTTTTATTTAAATAGCGCTTTAAATAGATTGTTCATTTAGTTTACTCGGTAACACAGAAAAAGAAAAAAAATCTAAGAGAAGGAAATTTACAGAATTTTTTTAAGTGTCAAAGTGTTCATATTTTGTGTGCAGATTGTGCATATTTGGTTAGATTCTAATATTACGCATAATTCAGCTTTTAAACTGAACGCTAATAAGCAGAATTTTAATGTCAATTAGCAATCGTTTTAATGAATTTTGATATTATATTGCATTATGACTTAATGACCAGGCTTAATGTGTTTATCTCGTTTCTTTTGATATTGCTCTTTCGACATTGACCGTATTCACTAAATTATGTAACTCAATGCGTGAAAAAATTTAAGATCCATTTAGTTGAAACAGTAAGTGAGATAATTCAGAAGTCAAACGTTAAAATCGTGGTTGATGTGATACTAAAAACGTGATCGAAAGGTAAAGCAAATAAAAAACATAGCACGACATGTCCTGAACTACAATTCAAATAGTTTTCGTTGACTAAACAAAAACTTAACCTCAATAAGACTATGACTGTATTGAGAAAATAATTAACAAACAAATTTTGTCAAAAAATCGAAAACACAGTAAACATCAAAGCGAAAATGCCGCGTTTGAACAAAAACCACTAGCGAGAAAACAAATTTTTGATCATACAACGTTTTCTCATTCCACTTAAAGTTTAGAATGAAACCATTTAACGCCACAAAACCCCTCGTTTGTCGCCCACTTCCAGTTTTGGTGTGATCAAAATCATCGCTCTAATATGACTCAAAAGTTCATGGAAATTGGTCAAGCAAAAAGTAGCATAAAAAGACCAAAACGACAAATTTAATTGCTACAATCTTTGTTTCCGAGCAATGAAAAAAAACTAAAGCAAATTCCAATTTGAGAGCAATAAATAAGGGTTGCCAAGAATTTTGATTTACAGGTTGACCTCCTTTGCGCCATTCAGAAATATTCAAAACGGCGCATTTTCTTTGGCTTTTTAATTATGGTTTGTAGGTGACCAATCATAGCTGGAGAAGTTTTTTGGTTTCTTACTCTGCTTCACTTGAAGATTTTTTTGGTCGTCGAATTGATTTTTTTAAGTTGGAAAATGGCAGTGAATGCGGAAATTTTATTTTAATTTTCATCACTTCCCGGTAAATACAAATTACAATTTTTTCCGGGCAAAACCCGACGATGAAGGCCTAAATTAATCCGCATTTCTTATATAATTGAACTTCCAATTGAAGTATTGGCGATTAAACTGCAAGACGGGTTGGTGAAATGGTCAAAAAATAAATTCCTATCAAAAACGTAGTTCTCCAGTTTTCAGTCATTATTTAAATCTTTGTTTCAATCATACTCAATCATTTATAATCTTAAAACTGAATTCAATCAATGTTTCAATGCAAATTCAGGTGCTCTAAAAAATCATTTCCCAGTATTAACAATCTAATTAATTATACTAATATCAATTGGGGTTGCATAAAATACACAAAAACTCTTTTGCCTTTTAAACTGTCTTTTTAGAGTTGATAACGCTGTTTTCATTATTTCACAAAACTTCTGGCTTTTGTGAGACATGAACGTCATACAAATTATAAATGCATTGTGCCATTATTTATGACTTTGTGTGGCTAATTAGATATGAAAATCCTATTTTGGCCGGAGGTGCACAAAAATATTTGACAAATTTAATGCTCATGCTGATTTGTTACATCTTTTTAAATTACAAAGATTTCATTCAGAATCTTAGTATGATTATCAAAGATCAGCAAAACCCCATATGACTCAATATGCACACTAAAAATTTAATTTTTATGGATGCAAAGAGCTTACTATGGGTTCACCCCATTAGACTTCTCCCAAAATTAATATTTGCAGAATTGTGTACATATAATTACATCCTAAAGTTCCGAATTATTGGTGAAAATAATTATCAAATTTTTATCATTATTATTTGATTCACTTTCTGAATTATAACCGACTAGTTGTTACTAATTGCCCTCAAAAGCCCCGAAAAATAATCGGAGATTAGAAAAAAAAACAGGACTTTATGTAACTGCATCAAACTTCATTGAGATCAGTTAAAAACCAATCAAATTTGGACAATTTTGATCAATAGCTAGTCTCTTTTATTTTTATTGCCGCAAGTTCAGATGCTCCAAATTGCGAATGAGGTCTATGGGGATCCTGGAAAAATATAATCAGGCCTGGAAAACTATGTATAAATTCACGTTGCTCAGATGAAGAATCATTTCAGCAAAAATTTGCATAAAAATGAATAGGACCCACATAATCACTAACATAGCTGGCGGATTGCCAGAAAGTAGCCGCAATAGTTTCGTGGATCTGCAGTAAAAAAAACAACAAAAAATTCGTCTTTTCATTAAAGTCTGATATGTTATATTTTGATTACAAATCCGTATAAGTTTTTGCTGCCTCTATTAGCTGCTCTCTAATAACCTTCATTTAGAGTGACACACACGAATTTGACCTTATCTCTTTGAAAATAAAAAAAAGTCAACTTCGAAGTGAGGAAGTCATTTTTGTGAGTGAGGTAAGTCAAGTGTGACCAAAAATTTAATCACGCAAATGATCAAAAAACCAGCTCCACTAGGAGCGAAAAATAACGTCACGCACGCACTTTAATTGAAATTGCATGAAAGATTGAACAGAAAGCAAATTTGAAGTGGTTGTGACGTCATATGGTTGTAACAAAAATCGCGACGACGAAATAAAAAACATAGCCGGAAGAATTCTGGAAGCGACTCAAAGCATCAACAATTCACAAAAAAACCGTAATTGCAGTTGAAGCCATTACCTTTTGTATTAAACCAGTAACTCATTACTTCAGCAGCTCTCAACTAAAAATTGGAGATTTAAACCACTATCACCAAGAAAAACAAAATGCAGCAAAATTTTATTTTATTGAAAACGTTTGGTAACTTTAAAAAGTCTGAAATAATTAGGATGGCCAAAATACTGACAAGTTGAAAACGCTGAAAGAACCATCAATTACTCTCAAATTATTCACTATTCTAATCTCAAGCTCGCGAAAACAAATGGCAGATAATAATTTTTTAGAAAGTAAGTTAAATTTTTCAAGAAAGAATGCTCTAATTTAAGAATCAGAAAACCACTGCAATCAGATTTCTAAACACTGCAAATAAGACAAAAACTGCACAAACTTCTTCCTGGATGTATATATTCCAGACAAGATGATTTCATACTAAATCAAAAATTACAATAATCATAGAATAGGTTTTCCAGCAAACTCTCAGGACCAATTAAAGCTGAATAAAATCACTTGCAAATCAAAGAAATAACGAATATTTAAAAAAGCTGAAATCATTCAATTTTTAACACCAGAAAAAAATCAATATAACGATTATAAAAGTAGATGCCAGGACAAAGCCAGAGATATACAAACTAGGATGTGAAATATATGGACACAATGTAAAGAACAGTAACAAAGTCTAATTCTTGATTTTTAAAAGTTAAAAATCAAATTATATAAAAGAAGAAACCGAATACATTGCATTGTTCAGCATTCAGGATATACTAAAGACAACAAGCCATTCCAGACAAAGATTCATGCTCCTGAACTGAACAAAAAAGGACAAAGCAGAATTCAAACATAGAAAACATTTTGCAAAAAAAAACTCACTAAATTTTTGAGACCGCATTTATGAAAAAAATTAAATTTTTAATTAAAAAAAACTGTTTTTCAAAAAATTAACGAAAAAAAATGATTGAAGTTTTATTGAAGCGAAATTAAATTCCCCCATGTTGCACAAAAAGACTAGTTCTTGTAATTAAAACCCAAATACAAACAAAAAACTGAGAACAATTGGAAAAAAATACCAATATCGGATTAGCATATGTACATACAGCGAGATAAAAAGAGGCGTCGAGTATATGAATTATCAACGGAAAGTTGCCATATTAACTAATTTGTGACAAAAAGACGGCTGAAAGATCCAGAAATGAAGAAATTACTAGAAAAAATAACAAAAATTAACTAAAAAATCAAGAAATATGTGCCAATTTTGAACTTCAAACGCATTTTCAGGCTCTACAAAACACTGTGGTATCAATTTTCGAGATTTAAATTTCAATGTAGCTTCGAATGAAAATTAGTTCTATAAGAAATTAAGTTACACGCAAAAAAATGGGCCACTTGGACGAAAAAAATACGGCTACAAACGGTTATCTATATGTGCCATTCAGTCAAAAACTTTTTTTAAAAGTCAAAAATTCATTCACTAAACGCAACGCTTAATCAAAAAACTTCTCTCGCCCTCAAAAAAATAGTTCACACGGCAATTTTACTCACTTTCGCTTTTAGATCAAAACATTGTCTGAACGAGTAGTAACTTCCGGTAAAAAAAACCTTAAGAAAACCAACACTCCTCGTCGAGTCGTAAAAAACAAGAGAAAGCGAATAATAGCCCCAGCTATCGCTGTGCGGCTATTAATAAACTTTGTTTGAGATAAACTAAACATAACCGACTAACGTTGTGCGAATTGCTCTCAAACGACTGGCGAGTGGTTGGCTTTGTAAGAGGCTAGCTACGGCTTAGGGAGGCCAGCTATAGCTTAATTGAAAGGGAGAGCGTGCGGGCGGTTGCTGTCGAGTGCGCTGGGTTATGGCTGCACCGATAAGCAGGGGTGGCGGGGGTGAGGGGGCTGATGTGTGTGTGTGTGTGTGTGTGTGTGTGTGTGTGTGTGTGTGGGGGGGGGGAGTTGTGAAGTGTGGGGGTCAAACTCTAAGAACCGTCTTCACAACATGAGGTTATGTCTCTAAAACAGTAGTGTTGAATTGCACACTTAGAGTCTAGTAGGTTGAAGGGATCCAAGAGTTTATCCCGTTTTTGAGGAAAAAATTAAAATGTGTCAGACGAAAAACGCCATTTAAATATGTTATACTAACTTTCGTCTTTCGCTATCATGCGTCAAAAGCGCAGACAATCCGAAGTCACACAATTTGACGGTCAAGTGACTTGCACCCTTCAAAAGGATATTGCCCGCTTTGAGGTCCCTGTGGATAATGCGTCTGTTGTGTAAATATCCCAGGGCATCCATGACTTGAACAAGGAAGTATCTGACCTCAGGATCTGTTAGTGTTGTCCGCTGTTTAATCAGGATATTCATTGACTAAAAAGTTACAAATAAATGTTTTAAGAATTCAATTGTACTGATCAGACGTTCATCCTTCTTTCAACACTGTGTATTTTTACGCGAAGTGTGTGACATTTAGCCGTGTGACATTTAGGTTAGGACATGACGACTTTTTGTCTGGGACATCAGCTTTGGGAATAACTTTTGTTATCTTTGCAAGTAATTGTTGTCTTCCTATCGCCAGCGCTGAACGCAAAGTAAGCCGAAGTAAAAGTAAGCCGACATAAAGGCAAGCCGAAAGTTGTCTATTAGTAATGTACTCTATCAGAAGTAAGACATTGTTAACCGTTAAAATGAAAACTATGCGCATAGTTTTATAAAGTAAAATGTATTTCAATGCACCAGAGAAGCAAAATTACGTCAACTTTTGGACATCTAGTGATTACGGGATTCAGCGGACCGCTGTCCATGACCATGCCTCTCATCCGCTGCGGGATGTAATCCGGAACCCGCGAGCCGGCTAACCTCAGAAACGAAGCGCCGAAGCGCGCCCACCGGCTCACCAGGGGCAACTTAAAATACGGGTATCCCAAAAATTTTTGGCGTACTTGACCTCATTTTCAAAATCCGGTTTGATTGCGTATCGGCTTGCTTGACCGCCACCATCACCAGCAGAGTTTTGGAATTTCTAGTGATAGCATAAAAATTCATTGAAGAACTGTCCTGATTTTACAGATGTAGCCAAATTAGTTGTTTTTTCTGTTTTTTTTTTAACAATTATTCAGATTTAAAAAATGGAGACTTATGCTTGGTATAAAATGATTATTCAATGGCCCAATTTTTTTGAGAAGAATCTGTGAAATTTGGTAAATTGTTCATTAGGAAAAAAGTTAGAGCGCATTTCCGTATCTCGTTAAAAGTTCTAATAATTTGATCTATTTCGAAAGAAGTTTTCAAAGACTGGCTTGAAAACGCTTACTTATGTGCAAAATTTTACGTAAATCTCGAACAGATTCAAAATGATCTGTTTCGAGTAAATTTTTGGAACTATTTAGGTTTAAAAAACTTAATTGTTTAACAACTTTTTACAAATTTATAGCCAATTTTTCAACAAATTTCATGTCCGTATAGTTTGAAAAATCACATCGCTCTCAATGTTTGTTTTCTAGTTTAACCTTTTGAGACACATTTTTGTTGTTTTTCATTTTTCAGTATTGACAGAATTTTCATTCAGTATGCCTTTTTGACAGTTCAAAAAGGTTCGCTCCAATTGAAGTGATGTTTTCGCATATTTTTGACGCTAACACAATTCAATGCTATTCCAGTTTAATTATGCATGCAGAAAAAAGTTGAACGAGCAAATATATGCAAGAGTAGCGAAGGGATATGGTACCGTTCTCCTAAAAAACTGAAATGTTCAGAAAATTTGGGACACAAGTCAAAGCAGACATGAGTGTTAGCATAGACAGCTAAACTTGGACAAAACTGCTCTCAAATGATTGCTTTGCGGAGTATGGAAAATATTCATTTGTATGATGCTACTCTGATGGGCTTAAGAAAAAATGAGGATATACAATGATGCAAATGATCCAAAAAATAAACATTTGCCTTTTCTAACATGTGTTTTTTAATATGTGACATTGAAAATGTCAAAAATCGGAGGCCACTAAGACTCTAAAGATATTACAACAATTGCATCGCTACTCGATTCGAGTTTTATTCATCGCTATTCATCGTTTTCCTGTTTCTCGATCAGATATTTTCCAATGTAGAGAAAATTGCGTTCTTTCAGTGCAATAGAAACTATTTTTGAAAAGAGCAGTTTGAAATTTCAATCTCATTATAAAACAGTACAGGCTACCTATTGGCTGATTATGAGCAAGATTTGCGAGGATCTTCAGTGTCTGCTCATGATCAACTGATGTCTGCGTCCAGTTGTTCTTGAAATCGCTATTTTCACGCTTCTTAATCGTTAAGTTTTTCAATGTTTCACGAAAAAGTTAGAGCCCGAATCCTGATGTTCAGACGCTACAGCAACAGAGTTTGTTTCATGGCGCCAAATGGAAGGCAGGTTGTCAAAGAAAAAAATTGAGATATAAATCAATTTTTTCCATTTTGGTTTTCAGACAGCTTTCAAAACTGAGTAACCAAGATTAATGCTAAAAATATTGCAAGAAGAAATTTAATAAAAGTTAATAAAAATAATATTGCAAGAAGTTAATAAAAATGTTCAGGAAAAAAATTAAACGTATGCATTTTTCCTAGGTTACAGTTCAATCTGACTAGCAGTAATCCTATTTTGACGGAAAAATTTAAGAAAAATTTTGAACTCCGCAAAATTAGGAAAATATTTCGCCAGATTATGGATAAATTTTCGTGGATGAGCCTGATTATGGATAACTTTGAACGAACGCCGCATAGCCTGGGGGCAAAAATGGAGGCGCACAGACTAACCCTATGTTGACAATACTCTAACACAATGAATATGAAGGTTTCGTCATCGAATGTCGAGACAAATTTCACAATGTTTTCATGCTCCAGAGACTTGTGAATAGCTATCTCCATCCGCACCTGAAAACACATCAAACATTTTTCCCAAAATTATTGTGATCACATTTCTTTGACCCAGCGAAAAATTTTTAACGCTCAGCAAAAACGCCTTCAACGCCATTAGGTGACAAGAGTTTTCAATTATTTCAACATTTTAATGTCTGGGAGGGTACTCCCAGACGTTAAATATACGGTGTAGTTTTTTTATCGCTCTAACTGGAGTAATAGGTAGGTTACTTCGAATCATACGGACATTTTGTCGAATCTTAAGAACAAATATTACACCGGGATAAACGTTACTATTTTTAAAACAGCCTGGGTGTTTGTACATATTAATGCGCTATATATAAACACAAGATATCTAATTGAAGGGAAAAACACGGGACACGGCGGGGGCGGGGAGGGGGGGGGGGGAGGGGGGGGGGGGCAATATAGATCCAAGAAATGATCCATAATTAGCAGTATATGTGACTACACCTTTTGCAGTTTTGAAGTGCTCGTGAGTCTACTCTTGGGAATAGCCTTGCATGCATAACTACTTCCCTCTTTGTTCTGAACCTTGTACACGTCAGCATAGCCACCCTAAAAATTATATCATCTGATATTATATCATCAATTGATATCCTTTCAACATAATATGCTATTATTTCTTGGTCACAGTGCATAGAAATTAGAACAAAAAAAAAACATAAAAATGTAGACAGGAGTGAAATTGGATGTGATGCAACATTTGAGATACAGGTGACGTCATCATAGCCAACCTAAAGAAAATAGCAATCATTATGATGAGTGTAGGGTTATGATTGGGTCAAAATAAGATGTACAGCGCTGCACAAGATTGGATCAGTAATGAAAAAGTCTGTAAAACATTACTCCCCAGTTATTTTGAAATTTTCATCGAGCAAGATGGGACAAATTTAAGGTTTTAAAAGACATTTAAAGGTTTTAAAAGACATTTTGTCAGGTCTTTGGACTAGATGAGCACTAAGCTGAGGGGGGAGGGGGAGGGGGTTGGCAGGCGGGAGGTTATAATGGGAAGGACCCAAAAATTGTTAGTGAGATCTAACAAAATAAAAACTGACGCAATAATAGTTGTTTCTTAGATCATACACGATAAAAAAAGTTTGTCAGATCTTGGGCAAAATTTTAACTGCAGTTTTTTTATGGCGACATATAATTTAAAAAAATTGTTTTTCTGCCAATAAAATTTGCCAATAAAATTTTTCTTGGAATACAAAGTACAAAATTATTTTATGAAACATAACCAGTAACCAGCTTCCGATTTTCGAAAAACTACAATTACCAACATAAAATCTACGCTACAGCAGGAGAACCAAAAAATACTGCTTCAATCACAAAATAAACTTATCTGCACTAGAAAACTCTATCCTTAATATCGGCTCAACCCTTCATAATAAATTTCTTAACGTGAGTTTTTTTAAAAACATAATTGAAATGGATGCAAGACCAATAGTTCTAAAGAAACATCATAAAATGCTTTCCTTCCATTTATTTAATCAAAACTCATCAATTAACAAAAATTTTTTTAATCAAATAATGCGTCGTATGTTAAGGCATATTGGAAAAATTTTAAGTTCTCATAGATAGTACCACTGTCTCAATTTAAACCGTAATATGTTTAGTATATTTCATTTATACTCTGACCTACACTGCCCATTTGGTTGTTTGCTGTTAATAAATTAATGGGAATTCAATGTGTTTTTTAAAAGCGGAATTAGTAGCGTACGCTAGGTATCATTTGAAGCACCTAAAAGTACCACAAAAATGACAGAGAACAATGGAACTTCTCAAGTTAAGCGTCCAATGTTGTTCACAATGAGTAGCATCGACGCTAAGTTACTCCAAAATACTGATCGGCAGCTGTTTTTGGACTTGTTCTATATAATTTTACATCAAATTTTCAATTGCATGTCAATTGTAAGAAGGCTTGTGTTGTTGAGATGTTAATTTTTAGTTTAAAAATGTTTTAGTTTGTATGGAAAAGATGACAAAATATTTCATTGATAAGATTATAGACAATTCAGTAACTTTTTGTCGTACAATATAAACATTCTAGGTCTTAAATTTTATATATGGGAGTTTTTTTCTTTACGTGACTAAATTATTGCATTATAAGCTCTAATAAAAATCTTGCGTGTCATTTCTGTTATCGGCCAACGAAAACCTTAATAACTTGAAGTTGTGGGTTACTGCACGCATTATATTCAAGTTGTTTTTGTAGTATAAGAATTGAAACCAAAACTTTGCTGTTGCAATTTATTTTAAATGCGCATTATTCGTGTATGTATATGTAAATAGTAATTAAAGCCAGCCATTCGCGTGCTCTATTATAACATAACCAACTCACGTCGGGCGAATTGCTCTCAAACGACCGGCGAGCGGTTGGCTTTGTCAGTAGCTAGCCACGGTTTAGTGAGGCTAGCTTTAATGGATTGTTGGGGGGGACTGATGTGGGGGTGGTGGGTGGGGGTGTGAGATCAATTTCTAAGAACCGCCCTTCACAAAATAAGTGTAAGTCTCCAAAAAAGTTTCTGCAAATCGCATTTTTGAAGACTATTGAGCTGAAAACCTCTAAGAGAACTTATTGCCCACTGAGCGCCACGTCTTCATCACGTTTATGCGGACGAAAAGTCAAATAGGTCAGACGAAAACTAGGGATATATTCCATGATGGGATCCAACTCTGGGATATTTAGTTTTCTAGCCTTGTTAGTAATTAAATCAATTAGAAAACTGATAAGTGCAAAATTTCCTGATTTTCCAGAAGTGCAAAAAAATTTTCCAGATTTTGCAGAGCAAAAAGGATGTTCAGGAACTTTTTTGTCAGTTGTTCTGTCAAATAACCAATCTGCAAGACTGAAATAATTTCGTTGGCCAATAATGATCTTTAAACTCAGAAAAAGTGTTCAAAACCATTCATTGTCTCAGGAGACTATACAGTACACATAATTGAAGGTTTAAATAGTTTTACTGGCTGATAAATATTCATAAACTTGGAACATGATAAATTTTTGCGGAAAGTTAAAAAAATGAAATTGAATTTTAACTAAAAATTACGAATATTGGAGCCGTTAAAATATTGATGACTTTCCATTAACTCTAGAAACCAAGCAGCAGCTTATTATCAAACCTTGGAGGAAGTCCCTGGAGCCCTGGTGTAGGAAAAAAAATTAAATAAAAAATTCAAAACGAATATACGATTATTTTTTTGAAAGAATTGCAAAATTTTATAAAAAGTTGCTTGAATTCGTGATATTAAAATCTGGATCTTTTCCGTTTGTGCCCCCCCAGCTTAGTGGGTGCATATTATTTGCAACCCCCAGACGCACGTGCAATATTTTTACATAATGATTTACTATGTAATGACACGTGCTCTGTCACTGGGGGGAGCATAACGTACTGGGGGGGGGGGGCACAAACGGAAAAGATCCTAAAATCTTTAATAACATTTCTTTACATCTAGAATCTATGCAGTAAACTATTATTCAACGCCAGAGGAGGCTACGTGGCTCTTGAAGCTAGAGAAACCAAAAATATGACATAAAATTTTAAGAAACAAAAAAATGCAAGTTTTATAAAGAAAGTTTGCCAAAATTTGCTATACTAAAAAATTGAACACGAATCCTTGGCCCAAAAAAAAAATTTTGTCAACTTATTATCAAACACTCACGGAGGTTGTCAGACACCTGAGTGTGAAAAAACTTGAATAATGATAAGAAATTTCAAAAATTGAAAAAAAATGCAAGTTTTGTCAAAAAAAGGCTAAAATGTTAAAATCATGAAATACATTGCATTAGATCTCTAAACTCTGCATTAAACTCTACAGTTATCTATTGCCAAACTCTAGAGGAGTTTCCTTGGCTCTTGAGGTCGCATAAACCTAAAAAACCAAAAAATCGTCAAAAAAGACTTAAAGAAATGCAAGTTTTAAAAAAAAAATTGCTAAAATTTGTAACATTAAAAAGTTTATATCCATTCCATGACAAACAGAAATTTATTTTTAACTTATTATCAAAGCATTAAGGCGGTTTTCTGGCATCTGGGTCTGGAACGACTTGAATAATGAAAAATAAATTTCAAAAATTGACCAAAATTGCACGTTTTGTAAAACAAAATGCTAAAATTCGTGGTGGGTGGAGGAGGGGGTGCATCGGGTGGGGGGCAATAGTGGGGTGGGGGGGCAACAGCGTGGTTGGGGTGGTTCAATAATGGGGGGTCAACATTGGGGGGTCTTCAACCTCTAAAAACGCCCTTCATACCATAAGTATAAGTCTCCAAAACAGTTTGAGCTGAAACAGAGCTGAGAAGCTCTAGGAACATTTAATGCCCGCTGGGCACTACCTGTTTATCCGTTTATGAGGAGGAAAAGTCAAATGGGTCAGACAAAAAATCGGTCAAGCGACAAATTGCATAAAAAAGATCGACAGTACTAATATATTTGCTACAAACTTCGTTTGAGAGCAATTAATATTTATATATATATATATATATATATATATATATATATATATATATATATATATATATATACTATACATACATACATATATATATATATATATATATATATATATATATATATATATATATATATATATATATATATATATATATAAGAACATGGGTTGTGAACGTGAGTGGGGGAAAAGATTTGATCTTACAATAAAAATTGAGAGAAGACCGAGCTTTTAGAAAAGAACTTATAATATCGTACAAGAAAAAGGAAACCAGGAAGCATTGGCGCAGGAGGCTATACAAACTCAGTTAATCACTGGACCAGGAATAAAAGAATGCAAAACTAATGTTGGAATTATAATGCTTCAAACTTCTGACTATAATGTAATTAATGGGACCCATTAACGGGCAAAATCCAGTGACAAGAATCACAAGTTTTTCAAAATATATCAAAAAAACTTTGTTCAATGTAAAAAATTGAACAATCTAAACTGCTGTTTTAAACCATCGTCGTATGGTTTAAAACAGCAGTTTAGATGCTTTTTTAAGATAGAAAGCAACAATTTCGTGAATTTTGGGTCATGATTGAAATCATAATATTAGAAATATCGCTTCACCTTGATATTATAAAATCTATGGAATCATTTCTATTTGGACCGCAGTACTTTATGCACTCAACGGTTAACGAGCACGGGTGATTGCGTATTGAATTATTATGTAAAAATTTGGCGCTTGCTGTTGAGGGATGCAAATACTATGCAACCACTAACCAACAGATATGACTAAATTGTTTGGGATCTTTTCCATTTGTGCCCCACTCCATCGTACGCTATGTACCCCCATTACAGAGAACGAGTCACTACATAGTAGTTCATTGTGTAAAAATATGGCACGTGTGTCTGTGTTGGTGTAACTAATATGCTTCCATTAAGCTGGGAGGGCACAAACGGAAAAATCCGTTTTGTTTGTGTAAAGTTTTTAAACCCTAGTTTACTTGTTTTTTTTTCAAATTGAGTATTAATTTAAAACTTCGGATGAAATCCTTGCAAACGACCGGCGAGTAGTTCGAGTCGGTGGCTGCCAACTGGGACTTAGGGTTGCTAGTATTATTGTATGATGACCGAAGTATATGTGTGTGTATGTGGGTGGGGGAGGGGCAAGCGCTTGGAGGGTTCAAGCGATGGGGTAGGGTTGCGAAGTTGCAAGGGCTGGATGGTGGATGAGATGCGGGATAATATCAACAAGTCGAGGATGGTGTGGTGAACAAACGGAGTGTTGGGGATGGAGGGGTTAGTTGGGTGGAGACTTGGGGGGCTACTGAGGGGTCAAACTTTTAGGATTAAGAACCCTCTTTCACACCATGAAGTTCACACTCCGGAAAACAGTTTTCGTGAACTGTATTCTTAGAATCTAGTACGGCATAAGGCTTTAAGAGAACTGGACTTTTCCGTATGTGCCCTCTAGCTTAGTGGGCGCATGTTTTTTGCACCCCCCGACGCACGTGCAAGTTTTCTACAAAATTATTTTCTATGTTTTCGAAAATGGATTAAACGTCCAATTACAATTAGAAAAGAAACATCGAAGACCAAATTTAACCAAAAAGTTTTAGCAGAAATGCTTAAAAGACACGAAAGAGTTCCAGTAAACAGAATGGTAGTAGGATATTCAAATACCGGGTCTTTCCCATTATAGCCTCCCCCCCATTAAATTATAGCCCCCCATTATGGTATAATTACCATGATTGGGGGGGGGGGCTATAGGTTATCTGACCACTAAGCTGGGGGGGGGGGCTATAATGGGAAAGACCCCAGATACCTTTATTATCGAATTATTTTTTGAAAAAACCAAACCTTTATTTCTTTTAAGGTAACGGGTCTTTCCCATTATAGCCCCCCCCCCAATTTTGTTGGTCACATAACCTATAGCCCCCCAAACATGGTAATTATACCATAATGGGGGGCTATAATTTCATGGGGGGGGGCTATAATGGGAAAGACCCAAGGTAACAAGTATCCTTTATATAGTTGGACCTCTTGGCTGGAAACAATTTATTAGTGTTTATAATCCTTGGATGTCTACTAAGAACTGGCTCCCCGGGGGATGCAATTGCGGGCCAGAAATGATAGTCAGACCCAGAACTCTAGATTAATAGAAATAGTGGGGTGATTTCTACCTTCCCGATAGCATTGAGAAATGTGTAACTCTCATTGTTGTTTTCTCCACCAGCTGATATTGTTTGTCTGGTCAGAACAGGTGGGTCTTCTGTAGCCCCTGACGCTCCTTTTTCCCCTTTCTCGCCTCCCCCCTTTTCAACTGTGGCCATTGACTTGAACAGTTGGTTTCTGTTCACCGCACGTTAAAGCGCTCAACTCATCTCAGGATTTAATACAGGCATCTTTGGTCTTTACTTTCCTTATAGGCCTCCCTAACCCACCCCACCCCCCCCCCCCCCCACCCATAAAATTATACCCGCTTCCAATTCTGGTATATTTACAGTTATCCGTTTGGGGTGGAGCCATTTCCGTTATAGCCCCATAAAGTTGCAGCGGGTCTTTCCCATTATAGTCATATTATTATAATATTATTATATTTCCTTTATATTATTATAATTTCATGGGGGGGGGGGACTATAATGGGAAAGACCCAGATAACCTATAGCTCACGCCAAAACTTGACACAAAGTATACCCCCGTTGCCATAAAATGAAGATATAATTGTGTATGTGTTTTT
>NC_134482.1:39220232-39258311 GCF_964194025.1 Convolutriloba macropyga | reverse complement strand
ACTATGGTAATTACCAGCTTTAAGCTACAAATGTGTTTTACATTACTCTGCTCAGACTTAATTTTGGGGTTTGATTAATTTACAAGAAACGTTTAGGCTGGGCGAACTCTATGACCTCAATATAATCATAATGAAGAAAAACTGCACAGAGAGAAAAAAAACATTTAGTAGATACACGGTGTTAAAACTCAATAAGGTTTTAACGCTTGAAATGTGCTGGTTCACCGCTGAAGTGCTCTAAAACTCAATTCCGAGCACTACAATTCGCTTGCAAAATGTATTCCAAAAATCAATAAATTCAATTGCATGAAGTATCAGCTGAGGGGCAATTTGAAAGTAAATGGGCAGATCGCTGGAAAAGTGTTGGTTTATTTGAACCAAATGCCATTATCGCCATTTTTAGTGTTGAGAACCATTGTCTCCATTCTATTGGTGGTGTTGCGCCGGATTCCCAGAATGGGTTTACTCCTAAAGGAGTTTTGGCTGACTGCGCCATGTCAAGAAGGATGTTTGAGAATGCGAGTTGTCTAGAGATTTGTGGGTTTAGTGTGTTCCTAACTGGGTTCGACCAAACCAGTTGGTTATCTATTTCTGATGTATTGTGTAAAGGTGAAGATGTGGATGATCTGTCTAGTTCCTGACTCATAGGAATAATCTGTTCTTATTGTAATAAAACACTGTAGTGCAATAATACTCAATTGGCCACGATGCGACTGTTTTCTATCGCTATAGTTTATCGTCTGCACTTTCTTAATGTGTGATTAACACGTTTCTATGTTTAACGGAACAGGTTGCTGCAAAAGAGCAACTAACACCAATTGGTATATATTTACAAAGACAGTAATTAAATAACATATGCATAGAGTGTTTATAGGTAAATAATTTAGTACTTGGTTACAAAGTTTCTAGATACTGTAAGCTCCAGTATCACAATTTTTATTATTATTATTATTATTATTATTATTATTATTATTATTATTTTTTATTACTATTATTATTATTATTATTATTATTATTATTATTATTATTATTATTAATATTATTATTATTATTATTATTATTATTATTATTATTATTATTATTACTATTATTATTATGATTATTATTATTATTATTATTATTATTATTATTATTATTATTATTATTATTATTATTATTATTATTATTATTATTATTATTGATTTCAGCACTATTTACATACTCAAGAGAGCTATACAATAGATTTCTTAGAAAAAAAAAACGTTTATAGCTTCTTTTTGGAGGCATTTTCGTTTGGTAAATGTTTACTTTCAAAAGGAAATCGATTCCACTTGAGAGAGATTGCAAAACTGAATGATCTTTTTCCATAAAATGTCTTCAATGATGGAGTTTGAAATTTCTAAATATATTGAGATCTTGTCACTTTCCTATTTCAAGATACCACCGATTTAGCATAGTCTGGAACTCTCTACGGATGGTGAACTAGAAGATGACCAATCAGAAGAATTTTGAAAAGAATGCGTTTTGGTACAGGTAACCAGTGCAACTGCTTAAAAAAACCGGTAATTGTCTAAAATTTTAATCTGCTTGCAAAGATGATTATACGTTGTTATTTATGAAGGAGAAAGTCGGGCAACCCATAATCAAGTCAATTACAATAGTCAAACTTAGTGAGAAATAAAACCTCTCACTAAATCAATTACCGAATCTTTAGGAATGGAGTCTGTGAAGGAATAGAGTTTACGTAAGAAATAGTAACAATCTGCACACACTGAACTTTCTTTAACTTTCTTGGAAAGGGAAAGTTTATCATCTAAAAAATCCAAAAACTTCACATTAAGAAAATAAATTAGAATCCATTTGCAGTTGAATATCACAGACAATCGAGATTTTCATCAAAATATTCATATATTCTGTTTTCTTTGTCTTTAATCGAAGTTTCGCACCATTAAACCATTTTTGCAGAGTGCCCATTTTTGAATCAAAAACTTCATAATTCACATTGTTGTTGTAGACAAAATAGACAACCATGTCACCAGCATGTTATCAAACATAAAAATGATAGTTCACGTTGATTTTCACAAATATAAGCTCTAATGGTCTTAATTTTGCCATCTAACGTAGTCAGGTTCCTATGAAAGTAAAAAGTAATCCGGTCAACTAACCAATTATGCAACAAAAAATTTCTGGTTGAGTATTTTTTGGCGGCAGTTTTATTCTGAGTCTCAACTAGGTGACATGGCTCAATTTGTCAGTCAAAGATAGTTTTGGTCTTTGATGAAACTTCTTCAAGCTAGTTTCTCGCTTCAGGAAAAGCCCCCTGATACCATAAATAGCCTTTGTCAAACATTCTTATAATTCTCAAAAGATAATATAAGATAATTTTCGCTTTGTTGCTCTGAAACTTAAGTGTTGCTTTCTGAAGCTTTTTGGCTACTGCTTGAAAGGAACTCTTAATTGTCCTCAATTTGAACAACACGCCATACCTTAAGAAGTTTAATCGTGTAAGACTTTTATCGGGTAAAATCTTATGAGACCTGATAAATTTTTTTTCTCGTGTAAGACCTGATAAATTGTCTTGCAAAGAATGTCTTAGTCAGGCGACGCATATTCTTGTACGTATTTCTAACACACTTTTATAAGAAATTTGTAAGATCTCACACCAGAAAAACTCTGAAATGTCTGGGGTTTAAAGTGGGTAAATACTTCTGTTCAATAGCTTCCTTTAGACAAGACTAAAGTTCTTTTTTTCTCGCAGATCTGCGGCTCTACCGATGATATTTGTAAAAATAAGTAAATTATTGTCTTCTTTTCTTCCTGTTCTGAAAGCAATAAATCATTAAGATTATTGTTGCAAGATTTTGAATCCACCCATCACTAGCGGGCAAGCAAAACCAACACTGATCAGATAATATCTAAAACTTGTAACTCTAATCAGACCAATCTACCCCCCCCCCCCCCCCTGTACGATCAAAATGTTCTTATCAGTGGTTGCGACGACCCCAGCCTGAGTCTCGACGAGTCCTGAGTCTCGAAACACATCTTTTAGACAATATCTCAATTTCTCACCTGTTGCTGGTCGGAATTTGATTTGTTGTTCACATCAGGTGTGTTGACTGAATTTGATTGGTTGGAACAGGTGTTGATTTGGGGTGGATTCAAATGAGAAGTGGGTAAAAATAGGGTAGAAGAGGCAGTTGCAGGTGTGAATAAATCGTCATGGCCCAATCGATTGGCAATGTCAAGGGGAGTTTCACCTTGCTAAAAAAAATTATACATAGTAATTCATTATGTAGAAATATGGCACGTTCGTCTGGGGGGTGCAAAATATGAACCCACTAATCTTGGGGGGGGCACAAACGAAAAAGTTCCAAATTTTGTAACGTGCCACGATTTAGAGGTTAATTTTTTTCACGCACTTTCCCTCATGGTTCTTCAGAATCGATACGAAACTTGTACAAATGAAAACAAACAGTACTGTGCGACACCGGGAGATCACAATGGGTTATTTCAGGTAGTTATAGGCCGTTTCAACCGTTTCAACCCGAATTTAACCACTTTGTGGGGGGTGCTTTAAAAAAGCCCAAAACCATCCAAAGCTATCATCTAGCAGCAGTGGGGTGGGGCGGAAGGGCGATACGGTGGGGGGGGGGGGGGGGGGGGGGTGGTTGTGCTAGGTCGGTGGCAGCGGTATTAAGATGAGGCCATATTGATCGAAAGATCGAAAATTATAAGTTTTTAATGAGTTATAATCGATAATTTATATTATATTGTCGTGGGGGGGGGGGAGTCTTTCTATTCCATTGGCACTCTATACTGCTGGTCCGTACATTAGATGCTTAAACGACGGGGTTAATCGCGGGACCACATGTATAACTTGAGAGTTCAACCCCTAGTTCTACTCTTGGTATATAGTTAAGTATTAAAGAAAGTTAAATGCAAATATGAATTAATAAGTTATGTTAAACAGCATCAATTATGAACCGGGCATGAAGGGATAGAATACTTAAAGTTGTTAAGACTGAGATAGCACTAAATAGTACAGGTTGAGTTATTCTAAGTTAACTTGTAACTTAGATAGAGTTTAAGAGATGTTAAATTATAACTTAGAGAAGTTAAGTTAAACTTACCTGATTTCCAAATTTGTGCTAAGTTAATATTTTATGACTTAGAGAGTTCTTAGTTAAGAACAAGTCACAAAATATTCTAAGTTAGAAAAATATCTCAAGTAAGCTGAGATTGAGCAAGGGAGCAATAAGGGAGTATGATTTTAAATCAGAAGTTATCAGGGACCAAAAAGTGTTGGTGGTTGAGCGTGCAAGCTCCTTTTATACTTGCGGACACGTGGTTCTCTAGTATCCTATTGGATAGAGATAACGAGTGTCGACAGTGTTACCAAGGTTAACTTGGTGTTATCTGTGTGGCGTGATAATATCACGTCATAGTATTCTCAGTTTTAGTTAGTGATCTTAAAATAGTAGCTTATTCAAAACTACTTAGTAATTTGTTCACACGACAAAATGGACTTTGTCCAAATCAAGTTTGTGCTTCACGCACTATAACGTAAATTCTCAAAATAGCACTAAGATTATCAAATAGTGTTACTGAGTGTAGCACACTTCGGTACATCCCATCCCGGTCCATAGGTATTAAATCAAAACATCAAATTTTACATAATCGAATAAATTATTCAGCTTAATTTTATAATAATTAAGCATTTAAAGTTTGAGAGGTAGATTACTTGGTTAAAGTTCTAAAGTTCATCGTAGCTTCTTGTTTTTGAGTTCTCTCTTGAAGAAGGGTTGACGATGTCCTAAGATACAGGGCTGTACAAAATAATAGACCCAATTTTTTTGGCTGGTCGTTATAATAGACCTTTTGAAGTTTTTCTATAAAATTGTGCTGCTAGTACATCTGACGTTGAATAATAGAATAATATAATTTGAAGAATATACTGGTTAAGTTAATGGTCTATAATGACAAGCGAGGTAAATGAATAGGGAAATTAAAATTACTGGGCACAACACCATAAAGGCTAGAGTTGCCGCAATGACTCCCCAAATAAAGAATTCCGTTTCGTAATTCATCTTTATTTGAGTATTGTTGAAGAATAAATCAATTGAAGTAAGCCTTGTAGCTATAGTTTAAGGAATTAATATTTAGACTTGGTTGATCATTATGAATTAGCTTCATGAAATAATTATTCTTGCTTTTCGTCATTGATTCAAAGTAAATAACAATTTCTTTTTGTTCAAAGTCTTCAAGAAATAAAATGACTTCGCATTGAAATTCAGAATAATATAATTCGGAGATTCTGAAAACTTTATCGTTAAAAATAATCTGTTTAGAAAAGTTAACCCAAGCGGATTCAACATGATCAGAGAGTTGACAATAATCTTTAAACCATTCGATATCAACAGCTCCTTCAAAATATGTGTTCATTGTGAATTATATAGTAATTCAATTTTTGTGTCAATGGGGAGAATGGAAGACCATTTAATCTTTGAAAGGAATTGACAGGAAGATCCAAATAGTACTTAGACTATAAATGGCGGATGGCGATGAATGCATACCTGTTAACGAAAGGTTGTAACATTTCTATATCCGTGATCACCAAAGTATTGAAGATTAACATATTAATTGACATAAGTGAGAGGTCGAAAGTTTAGATTATTGATGTTAAGAATTTCTTCTGTATGAATAAGTTTTAGAATTTCAAATAAATCGTACTCAGGAACTTGATGAAAATAAACTACAATTTCATTAGAATTGTTATCTTGTAAGAATAAGATAATCTCTTGTAACTCAAATGTCCAATGAACTGACAATGGTGTATAGAATTTATTTCCAACTAAGAATGTTTTCGAAGTTTTAATAACTTGCGATTGAATAAATTCAGCGAGATCACAATATGTTTTGAAATATTTAACGTCTACTGAAAGGTTGTAAGATATTAATTAAATTATGGAATTCAAAGGAACAATCGAATGATGTCGTAAGCAAGATAAATCGTAAAGATAAAGAATAGACTTTATTAGAGAAGCGAGAACAAATCAAATCTGCAATCTGAAGATAGGAATGGACTCATTTTTCACCATAAATTGCGCTAAGTGTAATCAATGAAGATTGAAGAAATGCGGATTATTTTACTTGATGTAAGTAATGTAATAAAGGAGAGTAAGGTAATCAAAATGGCTAATGTAATAAAGGAGAGTAAGGTAATCAAAATGGCTAATAATTAGGCGTTTAAACTAACGAATAATTTTCCTCACCGCGGGAGAAAGAAGAAGAAGTAATGAAGGAAGTACTGAACATCAACAACCACAAATTTATCTATTCCATTCCGTGAGTGCTCAACGTGATGAGCGGAGGATGTGGAGTTGATGCTTCAGATTTGCGATCTCCAGTTGGAGCTCAGTAATCCGTTGTTCGAGCTGTTGTGAGCGTTGTCTTTCTGTCAGAAAGTTTTGCTGTACCTGATAAGTAAAGGTATCAAGCTGAGGATTGAGGTTTGCTGTAATATTATCAAACGGGAGTTGTATGGTTTGTCCTTGAAGGTTGTGATTAGTTAGTAAATAAGAGTTTTTGTTCGACAAATAACCAATGAGATTGAATCTATTGATGTTGGGTTGCAACTGGTAGATTAAATTTGTATCGTAGTTCGGGTGTCCATTAAAACCGGGGGTTTTAGCTTGTATCTCAGCTTGATGCTGTTTTTGTAGGCGGTCTTGCAGGGGAGTAGTTGTGTAATGATGAAGATTAAGAAAGTTTGGTCGTGACAATTGAGTAGTTGTAGTGTTTGCTAAGACGTTGGGTGCCGTACTGTTTGTCTTGGGTATATTTACTTCTAGCGGTGTCGCTGGGCTGAATGTCTCTCTAATGAATTGTTTACGTGGTTGTTTCTTTGCAATTGTATCTGCAGTTTTAGTTCTCTTTTTGGATGATGTAGATGATGATGTAACTGTTGTTGATGAATTTGCACTAGTTGCTTGAGTTTGTACTGCTGAAATCTTGATAGCTGAGAGAAAAGTTGTAGATGGGGTAACGTGAGTTGTGGGTTGTACTAGTCTGTCAAGTTGTTTAACTCCAGATTGAGTTTTAGAAGTTGATTGTGTATTTTATTCGGGCCAACCACTTGAAGGTTCCTTCTGAAAGACTGGTATCAGTTCATTAGGGATTGAAGAAAGTTCCTGAAATATCAAGTATTCTCTACTCTTATTCTATTCTAAGAGTATAATTTTTGAAGTTATTTTGCAAGTATTCTCTTTTTCTTATTTTTTTGTATTCTCTTTTAAAGTAAATCAGTAGTAATTTTGAAGTCAGTCTGTATTATCATCATATAGTTTGATGATATTAAAGTAATAGAGGAATTATTCCTATACTGGAGACGTAGGAACGTTGTGATCGTTTCTATTTTCGTCTTTATTATTCTCATCATGTAGGTTTGGGTAACCACTTTTATTCTCAAATCTTAAAGCTTGTAAGCCTATATTCTCTGCATAAGGTGGAGTTTGAATAACTCGTTCTCTAATATTAATATTTTCGGTTTTTGGAACTTGCATTGTCCGTTCTCTATTTTCATCAGTGTTATTATTATCAGAATTAGTTGCTTGATAGATAGAAGTCAAAATTGGAACTGACATTAAGTCAAATGTGGCAGCAAAGAGTGCCTTACCAAAGTGAATAGATGCATCTGTAATTTTGTTAATTTGCATTGCTCGAATTAAGCATAAGACTATGTCGATGAGTAGCTTAATGAATAAGAAAGCGGCCAAGAATATTCCGCATCGCTCAATTATATATTGTATTTTACCAAAGGTTTCAACAAATTGATTATTAAAGAAGTCCGGTGAAATGAATGAATCTAGATAAATAGTTATAAAGAGTTATAATAATTCGTGCCTGAAATATTTGAAAATGATTCTCTGCTATCTATTAATGACTTAGTAAAGTGTTTGAGAACTCCTTTCATATTGGAGTTGAAAGTTATTGAATTCCAGAATGACATCATTTCTTTATATGTGTAGATAGAAGCATAAACACTTGCAGTAATAACATTTGCAATTTGTTGAATAACTATATGTGGTTTGAAGAGTGCAGGTCCTCTTACTTTTGTGATTTGTGGGGTTAGTTCAACCCATGAATTATCATCGTCAACATCTAGTTGAAATAAGTTTGAATGTTTATCAGAGCACAATTGTTCTTCGGCTTCAGTGAAAGTTTGTCTAGAAATCGGATCAACGAAATGAATTTCATCTTCATAAAGAATTGGTATTCGATTATAGCACTTATTAAGAATCTGTAAGGGTGAATGAAATTCAGAACAATTATATAGCCAGGCAACATTGCCATTTGTTTTGAGAAACATAGATCTGTTTCTTGTTAAGGTATATCCAGCTAAACGCGGATTTTCATGAGAAATCATTAAAGTGTTAAGAATAGTTGAGCGCTCTAATTCACAGTCATTTCTTAATAGCTCTAGAGTAGAAGTTTGAAGTTGCCGAAGATTATTAAAGTGCAGATAGTCAATTTTTGTTCCAAGATGTGCTTCGAAATCAATATTTTCATAAACTTGAGAATATGTTGTATCAACTGTTTTATTGTCACTGGAATAGAATTTATTTTTCATAGTTATAGCACCAGTATCGGGTTTAAATTTGTGAATGGGTTCGCCAGTATTCATATCAAATCCGTCACGAACACTAATGTATAGAGAATCATATGGCGTAGGATATACTATTCGTGGATGACTACATAAAGACTGTGGTTTATTGTAAACTTGGAACATAAAGCTTTGTAAGTCGAAATCTGACTGAGCTGAAGTAAATTTAGGATCCTTTACTATGTAGTATTTGTCATTAGCTTTAATCATTTGAGCGTCAAAAGTACGAATTATAGTGAAAAGACAATTATTGGGTTCATCCCAAGTGTATGCAAATGGATCAGTAGATGTAGAATCGCAGCCTCCGGCTGATAAAGGACAAGGTAGAGGTATATTTTGCCAGTTATTAACTGTGCCATCTCTAAGGTTTACATTCAGGCTAACATTTTGCATATATGTTTCATAAGTGTAATGTGTAACCCAACCTCGGGAGTTACATTCATTGTTTCCAGTTCCAACAGCGCCTGAGTTAAAATTTGAGAATAAAGATTTGTCAAAATCGAATTCTACTGAATTAGAAGAAGGGGAAAGCTTTATCTTTTTTCTTTCCTTTGCAAGTTTGCATTTCTGAGCATCAAGCTTAACTGAAGTAGTAATAGTTTTATGTCTGGCATCTATGCCGCTAGAGTCAAAAGAATCGCAAAACCAACGTAATTGCTGTTGGGTTGCTTTATACATAGTCGCTTCTAGTTTAACTTTATAATTTCTTTGGTAGAGAGTGACTCGTGCTTGATTAGTGCTAATTTTATCAGGGCGAATCTCGCAGGGTGCTACTTTGTTGAGAGAATACATCTGGTTGGAAATCATTTTTGAGCAATCAAAGTGGTTAACGTGAAGGTTAGGAGCTGTGTTTTCATTGATACTCATTTTTTCAATTGGTCTGGCGTCAGTGAAAGACGTTAAGATTAATAATGCAAGAAATATAATAAAGATCAAATATTTTGCAGAGCAAGCAGTTATAACACAGAGAAGTGCGAGAGGTATTATAGCAATAATCTTAAGAAACTGAGCAGAACGAATTTGGTTTACGATGTAGGTTAAAAAATATTCTACTTTTGAAAGAAACGCTTTCTTATCAGTTAATTTTTCTTTAAAGAACTGGTCTTTAATCAGTGATAGTGGCATATGGGCGTTGCGTTTTGACCAAATTAATAGCTTTTCAGGAGGCTCTAGTAATTCAAGGTACGGAATTTCTTCAGGTAGACAATTATTTCTATTTACGACACATTCTATGAAGTGTGGGTGAGAATCGTTATATTCAACTAGAAATTTTAATTCTGCAATATGCTGAGCAATTTCAGATTCAATATCAGTTGTTACAGGTAGGAACAGAGTTAAGCAAAGTAATATAAAAATAAGCATTTTGTAACTTACGTTTATTACTTCGTCTATTGCTGGTGATTTCTTGATTTCGCCGTCTTCCATTTAATAAACGAAGACAGTATAAGGTGAGTCTAACAGATTCAAGTTAATATTATCCGTGAAAGCAATCTGATATTTTAGCTCGTGAACGTGAGCGGGATTATAGGGTACCCAAATTATGACAAATTTTGCGTTATTTTCTGATGTTACGAAGAATGCAACTGTTCTCTGTTGATTAGAAACAAAACACTTGTCAAGTGTTACAGTTTTATTTCCAAATTTCAATATTTTCTGTAGGAGGAATATCCTAATATACGATTGCGGGTCGAATGCAAGGGCAGTAAGAACTTGTGTTTCAAGGGAAGGTGGTAACATAGATTAAGGGTCTACAGTAAAGGGAGCTTTGATGATATCAAGGTCTATTTCGTCTCTGTTGTTCAATTGGAAATGAAAGCGTTCAATATGTTCTGGTTTGTTAGGGGTCCAACAAACAATTATTTCTAAGTTTACAAACTGGTCTTTAACGAAGAAAATAACATTATTTTCTTTATATGAAATATATGATCGATCAATATTTGCTGACTTGTTATTATATTTCAGAATTTTATGTGGGATGTTATAAGGACTGTAGGAAGTTGAGAAAGTTGTTTTTGAAGCTATAACCCAATAATCGTTTAGCGGAATATTCATTGATCAGTTGGTGGTTCTAAAACCAAACAAGGGACATTTAAAATGTCTAAGTCAACTAGGCTTGAAGAATGAATTTGAAGTAATAGACTGTTAAGTTGTTGAGGATTGTATTTTCCCCAGAAGACAGTAATAGGGTCTTCGTTAGAGTTAGTAGCAAAGAATACTACAGTTCTTACTTCGTTAGAAATTTGACAACTGGTTAAGGTGTTAAATTCACTATTAAATTTCAGCTTTTGATTTGCCTTAATGGAAACTTTCACAAGTGTATCAGGGTTGATAGAAAGAGAAATAAGAAAACTGTTTTGGTCGAATGAGACTTCGGTCATATATTAGGATTGATTGTCTTTACGGTGTCGGTGTATTGTGGTGTGTTTAGCTGGTGATGAAAGTGTTTAGTGTAGGTAGTGTTTGTCGGGATTTAGAAACTTTCTGAATTGTCAGTCTCTAAAGAGTTATGAACTCCTGCTATAGTCAGTGACTGAGAATTGAATTGAGAATCAATATTGAACTGAGATACCTGGTATATGTGTTGTGGAGATGTATTGTGGCAAATATTTGGTGTTCACAATGCTTGAAAACTTTTCTAAGTTTTCTAAGTTATTATTTGAAAGGGGTAAAATGTGAAGATAGAATTTGGTACAGAGAGAAAGAAAGGGAGAGAGAGAGAGAGAGAGAGAGAGAGAGAGAGAGAGAGAGAGATGTTCAAGGTAGAGCTGAATTGTGAGAGAAAGAAGTGATTGATTTCAGAAGGTAACTGAGAAAAGTGATTTTGAATTTGGGTAAGGCTCTTAAATAGTGGTTTTCAGGGTTAAGTTACCAAAATATGTGTGCTCATTTCTGATTGGCCAATCACTAGCTGTGACTAGTGCCATATGGCATGTTGTTAAACTGTGATATGATTGAAATGTTGCGCTAAGTTCTCTATTTTTAGCACAGAATTACGTTTATTAGCAGGTTTTTGGGCACAAATTATGTGTGTTTTGACCATTCCTGTAAAATGAAAACAAACAGTGTATTACGTGTTGTCTGTCGATAGTAGCTAGGTTAAAAGGTGGCATAATATTAATTTGAATATATCTTATATTGTCATTTATTTCATGAAGTTAGGTATTTAGTCCATAACCAATCTTAATACATGAGCGAATCGTGAAAGTTGAATTTATTCATAACTAAGATAGCAAGGTTGATGATTTTTGGGCTGAAGGTAGTTTGTGCATCAGAACGTCGAGTGATATAGAAACAATTAAGAAAAAGTTTGCTAATTTCTTGGGGCTACCTTTTTTTGTCTATAGCCAATCTTAATACTTGGGGGAAAATTTGATTTGGTCATTACGTTATGAAAAGAGCTTCAAATTTGAGCAAACTTGGCAGTGCAATAGCTGCTGTGCCGACACGTTATTTGAACCAAAAACAAGCGGGAAAAACGATTGAGACTTTCTAGGGCTATCTTTTTTATTCTATACCAAATCTTAATACATGGGGAAAAATTAAAAATTGTTGTTGTTCTAAAGCTAAAGCTTCAGATTTACTAATCGCTTAACTGATCATTGTATGGGCAACTATTACGTGTATGAGACAGCGGAAAACAATTTGTTTTCAGTTTAACTCATTTTATCTGGGTTTTTCTACGCAAAAATTATAATTTCACCAATTTCATGTCCTTGTTATGAAATTGTGACAACTTTTTGGACGAAAATGAAAATTCTACTCTGAACACATTAACTACTAATACTTTGTATGTTCCACAACGAACTTTCACTTGTCTATCGCGTAAAACCTCTAAAGGGGAACACTTTAAAGATTGTAAGGTAACGATATAGAAAAGTTTCATTTTTCCTTTAAAACTTTTGCTAACTCTCTTTCTTTTCAAAAGTCAGTTGGTATTTCAGGGTATATCTACTAATCACAGATTTTACTTTCGAAACGTTAAAGTTTGAACAGAATCGTAATTGCTAATAAAAAGAGCGAACAGAAATAAATTCAATAGCTTAAACTTTTTTGGGATTTATACTACGGTATTTCTAATTTGTGTGTTGTAAACTTTTGTGAACTATTAAAGCAAGCATGCGTTTGTGCAACTATGTGGTCTGAGTTGTTGAGCGGATAAATTCATCGAGTTATAGCTCTTCCTGACAAATATGTAAGGTTTGCACTTAGGCGACATAATTCTTACGTGGAGAATTTAAATTTGCGGTTAGTTATTTGTTCTTAAGTGATCTAATGTTTATTTTAAACATTCCTTGGGTCCTTAAGCTAGTAGAGTTAGCCCTATTTGTTGACTGGACAAATTGCTTAAATGTGCATCTCCTGACTAAATGCGATTTTACGTGGGTTAAATATTTTGCGAGGGACAAATTTTTGTACTCAAGGTAATTAACTTAGATAAAATATTTGCTCATGGGGGACTCGTTTCCACTTAGCTTTGCTTTGTGTAACATGTGTTTTCAGCGTTAGTTTGAAATAAGAGGTATGCATAAATGTTGAAAGTGTACGAATGTTGAACATGTATAGAAGTTTTGTGTGTGTAACAGCTTGCAACGGTGATTAATTGCGTGCTTTATGTAAGATTTGTGTTGAGTGGGCTATTTGCTTTTTGCCTTAAACGTTTCTATTATACAGTTGATCTCTCTTGACTATATTTTTCTTCGCCTGTTAATTTCAATTTTAGTTCTTTTAGACTTTCTTCTTTCTTTTAGTTTAATTTTAATTTTTGTTCCTTCTTTAATTTGTATCTTCTTTATTTCCTTTTCTGTTCATTTCTTATTTCTTTGCATTACTTTAATCTTTCTGTTCTCGATTTAATCTTAAACTTTAAAATCTTCATTATGTTTTTCTGGGATATGAATTTCTTGGAGCCGGGTGAGGAGCTTCAAAACTTGTTATGTGAGGCTGAATATCTTCTTGAACAACAGGGCATAGTTCTAGTTCCTGTTTCTGATTTCAGGCTAAAGGTGCGTCAGTACCTTTATAAAAACTATATTAATGAAAATATCGGGGATTTGGAAGCTTCTGATTTTCTGTTTTACCTATCAACTTCATACAAGCACCTTAACATCATTTTGGGGCATGAAGAAATATTGGGAATCTGTCGGGCCAGTACCATGCTCAATCCGTGGGACAAGCGAGAAACTCGCACTGTCTCTAGCAGGACAGTGGATGTGATTGAGTTCTTCTTGGGGAGGAATGTGAGTACTGTTTATTGACTTCTAGATTTAAATTTGTGTAATCTAGAGGCCTTCAGCCTGGCTGTTGGAGAAAAATTGTGTATTGAGACCAAATGTTAGAATATGAAGCTTACATATGAGGAAAAAGGGGAAGGAGTAAAAAAAATTTTAAAATAAAGTTTGGTATAGGGTACAGTTTTGTGTTTAGTTCTTCAAGGAGTTTAACGTGGGCCACAAGGTAGAATGGGAATATGAGGCTCACGAAAAGTTAGAAAACCACCTATGGGCGTTACAACAGGCGTGGTGGGATCCAGAAGTAGGTCCAGTATTGCAGGATGCATATAAGATGTTAAAGGCCTGGAATTATCAAGAATTCCTTCTCTTCAAGCCTGGGGGCCTAAAACATTCAGTAATGAACGGCCTTGTTCAAAAAATTCTGGTAATCGAATAACTACTAACTGCTTGTGTGTTATATATAGAGCTTTCTTTTTCGCATTTATGCTGTTATCTACTTTTTATTTGGTTTTGTGCGTAAAAACGCTTTTAATATAAAAGTTATTATTTGAAAGGAGATTTTGTGTCTCTATTTCTTTTTGAGTTTGTGTATCAAGTCAGAAGGAATAGGTTCACCAAAGAATGTAGGTGCTTTTCTATTACGTTGAGGTCTGCTTAATACTTCATTTGCGTCAGGTAAATTAGATATATTAGGTGATGCTGTAGGTGTAGGGTTATAAGGTGATGATGTGGGGCTATTATTCGTTGCTTGGGGGAATAATTTGCGTGTAGCTTTAAATTTACTAGTATTATCAGGTGGTGTAGAAAAATTTTCTTGCTGTGGGCTATTAGGTGAATACATATTTTGCATAGGGTAGGGGGTTGAAATGCGTGGGGGTAGAAAATTAGAAGAGCTTGTGCCTTGTATATGCGTAGTATTATCTGCTCGTGTTTGTAGCGATTCCAAGCCTGAATCTTTTGTTGGAGTAGCCTCAACGTTAAATGTTGGCTGTAGTGTAGTACTAGGATTAACAGTATATTGTGTTTCTACTAAGGGCCACTGTGAAATAGCAATATGTTGTGCGCCTCTATAAGCATTAGATTTGGATATATTTTGCTTATTATATTGAGTATAATAATCATCCGTATCGTCTGGGACTACATAGTTCTCAACTAACTCTTGTATTTTTTCTTCTTTCGGGTAATAAGGTACTATATGATTTCTATGCACGGTTTTCTTCTCATTTGTTTTATCATGTTGTATTTCATATGTAGTATTTGTTATCATTCGTTGCACAGTGTAAGGGCCTGAGCATAGCTCTTGTAGCTTTTTAGACTTTAGTAGTCCTTTAGAGTGATTTTCAAGTAGTACTTTTCTACCTTCAGGTATAGGCTTTCCGAGTTTGAATCTATTTCTATACTTGTGCGCTTTATTCGTAGTTTGTCTACATTTAGTGTAGGTATTTGAGTATATTGTTTTAAATGTATTCTCTCGCTTTAACATTTCGTTAGATAATCTGTTTTGTAACAATTTCTCTTTTTTTTTGTTATTACAAGTTTCTTCACTATGTGAGTGTGGCGGTAGATTATTACAATACTCTGATGTGCATTTCTCTTGATTATCTCGTAGTAGTCCTAACTTTAGTGATAAGGGTATTTGCGGTTTCGTTCAGAATAGTATTTCATAAGGGGTATATCCCGTACTGTAGTTTACTGCAGTATTGTGTGAAAATGCAAATTTACTAGTGTACTCGGACCAATTAGATCCGCTTTTACTAATAAAATGTCTTAGGTAATTAGTCAAAGGTTTATTTTGTACTTCTACTTTGCCGTTAGTCCACGGTGAATATGCAGTTCGGGGGCATAGTGTAATTCCCATTTCGTTTGTGTAGTGAACGAAATCATTACTAATAAAAGCATTGCCGTTATCATGTACTATTTGTTGCGGTATACCAAATGTAGTTATAAATTTCTCTAGTTGATTTACTGTTTCGAGAGCTTCAGCATTCTTGCTAGGATATACTTGTATAAATCTAGAGAAAGCGTCTACTATTACAAGACAAAATCTATTTCCTTTACTGAGTGGTCGTAGTGGACCTTTATGATCAATATGAAGTGTATGTAGGGGTATAGCTTCTAATTGTCCCCAGGGTTCTAAGGGTGCTTCGTTCAAGTCTTTGCGTGCTGACTTATTAGTTTGGCAACTTAAGCAATCTAGCATTAACATTTCAATCCATTTAAACATACCGGGCCAATAGAAATATCGCTTAACTCTATTGTAAGTTGTGCTTTCTGCTCTATGACCACTAAGTTCATGCGTATGTGCGACTTCGAATATCTTTATAAATAGTGAAAGTGGTGCACATATCCTAACGTCAAAAGAGCCGTTTTCACAAGGTTCGGAATAACAGAGTAAATCATATTGACTTTCTAAAAACAACAAGTTGAAATTATTTCTATAGGTTTGTAGTGCTTTAGATTGTTTAATAATGTAGTCCTTTTCTGGAGCTTTGCTTACTTTTAGCCAATCTCTAACTTCATTTATCACGGAATCGTTTACTTGTTCTTCAAGAATATTATCGGTCTCAAGATTAGCGTTTTTTGCAAAATCTGTAACTTTAGCTATTAAATCTAATGTATCTGTGTGGACATCTTTTTCTGAGATGTTTTGAAAAACTTCTGGTTCAATAAGCTTCTTAAATTTTGTCCGTCTGATATAGTCAGCTTTAGCAGATTCTAATTGTTCAATAAGTGAATTTTCAATATTTCCTTCTACTAGATCTAACTAATCTTGGTCATCATAACCTTCTCGGTCATCACTTATTTCAGCTATTTCTTCTATCTCGGAATAGTAGTGATTATCATACTCGCTAGTTAGTTCTGAAGTTAATTTCTTTATTTGATTTATTTGTGTGCCGTAGCGAAAACAATCAGATAAACTGTGTATAGCATTACAGTGTTCATTTATGTAGTCTGGTGCATCATCTACGCTAAAGTTACCTTCATCATTTATATTAATAAGTTTCTTTCTTTCGCCTTTGACTTGAGCAATAATTGGATAACAGTCGTTAGCGGTTGCGTCTTTATCGTCTTGATGCAACACAGAATAGTTAACTTCTTTTCCGTTAATATGAAACTTTATATCTTTAGGTATCACTTTGTGTTCTAGTTGATAAAGTTTAGCATCTGCTAAAGAAACATTTCTGCTAAGAATGTCAGGGAACGCTAAGTTTTTGCCTTCAGTGTATATAATTTGCAAGTTTTGGAACTTAGTTATTACAACTTGATACTTAAAGAAACGATGTGACATTTGTCCTCGTCGTGACCAAAGAAATAGAATTGGTCTGTGGTCACAATATAGGTAAATTGGAAAAGGGGATCCAATCACATAAAATTCATATGTTTGTAATGCAGATATTATTCCGCATAGTTCTCTATGTTGAGGGGACATCTTTTGTTCAGCTTTATCAAATACTCTCGAGTTTGCTGAAATCATACGTTTTCTATCAGGAAAATCTTGTATAAGAACACAACCTGTTCCTAAATTAGATGAATCAGCATGTATATGAAAGGGATAGTCATTAGAAGGAAATGCGTTAGAAATATCGTGACAGAATCTTTGTTTAAGGTCTGTGAATACCTTTTCGTGTTCTGGTAACCACTTGAATAATGTTGTATCTTTAGTTAAGTCATATAGAGGTTTTGCATCTATGTGAAAGTTCAAAATATAGGTATGATAGAAACCCATCATTCCTAAAACTCTTAAAACTTCTGTTTTCGATTCTGGCGTTTTTAGGTTTCTAATATCATCTATGCGCGAAGCAATAGGCGATAGTCCGTTCTTAGATATAACATGTCCTAGAAATCTCACTTTTCGTAAGAAAAACATTGTTTTATCGGGGGCTGCTTTAAGGTTTGCTTTTCGAAGCAAAAAGTGATACTCCTTTACTATTGTGAACATTTCTTGTTTATCTTTAGCTTGTAATAAAGTATCGTCTATATATGTTATGGCTTGTTTACGTTTTAAAAGGGGTCCAAATGCATAACGCATTAGTTTGCTAAAGAAACTGGGTAATGGCTTAAGACCATAAAATCCTACTTGATAGGTGTACTGTCTGCCTCCTACAATAAAACTTGTAACCTTCTGTGTATCTTCAGTTAGTGGTACTTGATTATAAGCCGATGACAAGTCACTACTTGTAAATATAGTTCCGGTTATCCTTGTCATTAGAACGTTTAGTGGTTCGAGTGGCCAACTAGAATTACTTGTATCAGTTATAGAGTTTAGGTATCTAGCATCAATGACTAGTTTTACATAATCCTTCTTAGGTAATATGATGACGGGATTGACAAACCAACTATTCATATCATCGTTCTCATTGAGTTCTCTGATTATCCCTGCTTGAATTAATTCGTCCATTAGTTTTTCCAATTTATCTCTGAGATGAATGGGTATTTTGCTTGGTCGTTGCTTTTTAAAGGTTGCGTCTTTCTTTAGGGGTAAATGGAATTTATGTTTAGTTTTGCCAATATCATACTTATGATGTGAATAGACATCATTATCTTAAAGTATTATTTCTAGCAACTCAAACAATTCATCATCAGTCAAATCACTTTGCGTGAAATCAAAATTATCTAAGAACCTTTCTAGATACTCTATGTCTTGAACGGTATTTCTATTTTGCTTAATTACAAAATCACTAACTGCCTTATTTATGATTCGGTTGCTTTGTAGTTTATCTCTAAACTTAGGAAACTGTTCGTTGACTTTAGGTCTACATAACTCTTTTGCTTCGGTAGAGAAGTCTGTGGCTAGTTCTATCTCATCTTCTTTGCATTTTTCTATTAACTCACTCTCAATAATTTCGAGCACCTCTTCCTGTTCTAGTGTATTGGTTTCTACTTTTTGTAGTTGATCAATATCATCTTTGCTTGTATACACATAGATAGTTATTCCTGAATTCTTAAATGTTTGTTCAATTAGAGAAGATATCTCTCTCCAATCCATTCCGTCTAAACCACAAGCTATTTTTGGCATCGCTATACAGCGTAAATTTAGTCCTAGTGCATGATCTCTCATAGCAAGTAGTGTTGTTTTGATTGTATCAATTGTTGGCTTTTCATAATGATTAGCCTTAGTGATGAGATTATATACTAAGTTATTATCTGCTCTGAAAGTTATTATGTCACCTATATCACAGTTTCTACTTTTACAGTAGTCCTTTAATAAGGGTATTCTTTTGGAGATTGTGTTAGCAAAACCTTTTCTCTTTTCTGCATCTGAGGATATCGTGTGCGCTATAGGCATATTAGAGTCAAATATAGATTGGGTACGGAAATCTACATATTTAATGCAAGAATTAGTTTGAATATGCTGTCCTTCTTGTAGATTATTTACTACTGTGTTCAGTATGAAGCAACTGTTATAGTCCTCACTTTCGTTTAGTATTGTACTTGTAAATTCGGCACAGTTTTTGATATTGTATCTTTGTATAGGTTTGTCGGTTATATCACACATAGCATAACCTATTATTCCTCTATTTATCTGTATTGGGTGATTCTTTTGATTCTCCATGAATATGGGTAGGAATTCTTCAGATTGTGGACAAAGTGTGTTCACAAAGACTAGGTCAGTTTTTGCAACGTTAATATGGGGCATGAAATATGTTCCTGGTGGAAATAAGGCTTGACTGGGGTGCTTTTGTTTGTGCAATTGTGTACTTTTCTGTTGTAGAAAGATTGGTTGAGATATGTTTAAAGCAGTCATCTCAGTTATGTATGGGTAATCTTGCTCATTGTTGAGTGAGCCGTAGCAAATTAGATTTCTCTCAGTTTTTAATTCTACTGCGGGGATATCGAAGTGAAGTGCTTTTAAAAACAAATGACAAAAATCAATACCTATTATGTTCTGTCTCTGTTCTTTAGTAACGAATACTTTATGGGGAACTGTATATTTACCGTCAGTTTCGAAGCTAGATTGAATAGTTGTGTAGCCAAGCATTCTGATTGATGAACCAGTATATGTCTTTGAATCACAATTTGTATTTTGTAAATGCAAATTTTGTCCAAGGCTTACTAAAGCAAGGTATGTAGGATGGTTAATGATAGTGCAAGTTGATCCTGGATCAATCATGAACTTTACTTCTAAACCACTATTATTTTTAGTGTCTCCGGTGGCAAAGTGATATAAATTGAGATAAATTCTTGACTTAGTACTATTTTCTTTAGTAGCGTTCGGAGACTTCAAAAGTTTAAAGGAAAGAAGTCCGTTATAGCATTTACGTAGTCATCGTCGCCTTCAACGAAACTTATTTGATTTGGTTGTTGTTGAATATTGTTGGGTTTTGATTGCCTTTGTTGTAGATTGTTATTTCTACTTGGTGTATAGAAGCTAGCACTTTGTTGTGGCTGTTGCTGTTGTTGTGGTGATGGTGATTGTTGTTCAAGATTTGGTTCATTATTTCTATAGGTGTTTTGCTGAGGGAAGGTTTGTTCGTATGGTTGAGTGAATCTATTGCCATAGCTGCTAAAAGATGTATTTTGTTGTTGATAGTTAGGCTTGTTGAACCTAGGATTATAGTTTGAGTAGCCACCTCTTGGTTGATAGCCTTGGTTTCTAGGACCATTGAATCTTGTATTGCCTCGGTTATTCTTTCTGTAATCGTTAGAGAAGGTTATATTTGGCCTTCTTGGTTCAACTAGTTCCTTTCTCAATTTGTTAACACTATCATCTATCTGTTTCTTTGTGCATCTAGAGATGGAATGACCATTGCTTCTGCAATAATCACAGAATCTAGTACTGTTAGGTCTGCCTTTTATGTTTGGGTCTCTAGGCCTAGGAGTATCTATAGCATTCACTTCGTTGCTTTTGAAAAGACTGGTTAAATCGTTAATTTTGCTCTCGAGTTTTTTAAGTTTATCTATGCCTGTAGCTCCACTAGATTCTGTTGTTACAGAAAATGTTAAGTCTTTTACAACTAAGTGATCGACAAACTGTGTCCAAGTTATTGAAGGATTCTCAATAAGTTTCTCGTGCGCTTTGCGTTTTAAACCTTGTGGCCTTAGTCCTCTTATAGCAAAATCTATGTATTTCTGACTTCGTTGTCTTTGTTGGATTTCTTTCTCTTTCCTGATATTGTCATCACCTTCAATACTTGTTGGTATCTTTTCTGGCCAACGTTTATCAACTCCACTCTTTATTCTATGTAGATAATTCTTTATTAATTCTCCTTCTTGCCTGAATGTGTTCTCAACCTCAAGTCTAAATCTAAATTGGTCTCTACCGTCTGTAAATCTTTTTATAAATTCATCTTTTAAAGTATTCCAATCTGTAGTATCTGTGACTTCACTTTCAAACCATTCTAGTGCTGTATCAGTTAAAAGTGAGCCGAATAAGGATTGTTGCCTTTTATCATAGCTAGTCTGTGCAGCGGGTGCTGTAGGCCTAGTTCCTAGTGAAAAGAGTATTTTGTTTTCTATAGAGTTCCAAAAAGAAGTGGTATCCTGATTAGGATCATTGCCTGAAAAAGATACAAGTGAAAGATTTGGATGTGTTATGGGAGTTTCAGGTGGGGGAGTAACGGCAGGTGGAGGAGTACTACCACCAGGACTGGCCATTGTTTAAAGGACTGAAGTTATTGTATTAGAATTATTAAGAACAGAGGAATAGTTTAAATCAAAATCAAAAAGGGATTTTAGTGAGAAGCCCTTTGACTAGTTAACTTACACAAGTTAATTTAATGGCTTTTCTACAATAAGTGAACAAGTTAAATTTAGGCAGGCTTCTCTGATAGTTTAAATGAACAAGTTAAATTGAGAATGCCTTTTCTATATTAAATGAACAAGTTAAATTGAAGTAGCCTCTCTGGGACCACCATTTATACTGCTGGTCCGTACATTAGATACTTAAACGACGGGGTTAATCGCGGGACCACATGTATAACTTGAGAGTTCAACCCCTAGTTCTACTCTTGGTATATAGTTAAGTATTAAAGAAAGTTAAATGCAAATATGAATTAATAAGTTATGTTAAACAGCATCAATTATGAACCGAGCATGAAGGGATAGAATACTTAAAGTTGTTAAGACTGAGATAGCACTAAATAGTACAGGTTGAGTTATTCTAAGTTAACTTGTAACTTAGATAGAGTTTAAGAGATGTTAAATTATAACTTAGAGAAGTTAAGTTAAACTTACCTGATTTCCAAATTTGTGCTAAGTTAATATTTTATGACTTAGAGAGTTCTTAGTTAAGAACAAGTCACAAAATATTCTAAGTTAGAAAAATATCTCAAGTAAGCTGAGATTGAGCAAGGGAGCAATAAGGGAGTATGATTTTAAATCAGAAGTTATCAGGGACCAAAAAGTGTTGGTGGTTGAGCGTGCAAGCTCCTTTTATACTTGCGGACACGTGGTTCTCTAGTATCCTATTGGATAGAGATAACGAGTGTCGACAGTGTTACCAAGGTTAACTTGGTGTTATCTGTGTGGCGTGATAATATCACGTCATAGTATTCTCAGTTTTAGTTAGTGATCTTAAAATAGTAGCTTATTCAAAACTACTTAGTAATTTGTTCACACGACAAAATGGACTTTGTCCAAATCAAGTTTGTGCTTCACGCACTATAACGTAAATTCTCAAAATAGCACTAAGATTATCAAATAGTGTTACTGAGTGTAGCACACTTCAGTACAACTCCCCCACTCTCAACTTAGCGGGTGCATGTTATAATGTCATAAGTAAAAGTTAAGCGAACTTGTCAGGGGGAGAGAAGAGTTGGGACCCAAAAACGCCAGCAAGAGGAATCAGTCCAAAATTCGCGAATACATTGATTCAAATGCAACTAGTCCGGGAGCCAAGGTTACCTTCAGTTAGTTCTGTTACCAGCAGTGGGTTATACCATTTCGGGTTATAATCAAAGAGCTATATGGAACCTAATGGATTCTTAAAAATCTTACACTTTCATGTTTGGGGTCAGAAACGAAAAAAATCAACTCTGATGCTTTTAGTTTTAAATACTATACTCATTTGTTCATTTGGTGTTGTCTCGATTTCTTTGATTTTCTTGTTTTGGCGCCAAGAACCTCAAATCATAGTCAATTTAGTATTTAAGAAAGTAAAACTATCATGCTTGAAATCAAAAACGAAAAAAAACCCAACTCTGATGCCTTTATGCCTCTTGCTGTCACATTGTGTGCGTGTTATTGTATTTTTTTGGCCGCTTGCGGCCATTTGAATGGTGACGAAGCCTTTTCTTTCAATGAGATTTTAGACTAAGCTGACGGATTTCTTTTCGATAAATCTTGACGTATTGCGGACCTTTGAGTAAGAAAATCAGAATTGGCCCCAGTCTGGCAAGTGGAAAAATCAGACTTGGCGCAAGTCTGGCCATTGTAAAATCTGAATTGGCCCCGTTGAAAAATCAGAATTAGTCGTGATAATGTCCGTAGATATAAACAGTAGAGTAGATTCCAGCTTCTTAGTTTAGTTGTGTTAATCTGTGCACACATAGAAGCTTCACTGCCGATATATTAGGCAAATACTCCAGACAGAGTTCCATCAAAAATATTGTACCCGGATTTGATTCTGAAGGATTTTTTTCTGATTTTGCTGAACTGTAAAAATCAAAAACCAAATTTTAAAAATGTTTTGGTATTCTTGCTTTTTTATTTGCTTTAGAACAGCGAGCGTTGTAGCTTTTAACAGGGAGAAATTAACAAAATTTTCAGAAATATGATTCTCCAACCGAGCATAAAAAAACGAGTACCAAAAAATTTTGATTTTTAGAATAACAACAGAAAGCTGCCTAAAAATATGCAAATTGCAAAAAATTGTTGTTGCCAATTTTTCTTAGCTTGTCAGATTAGATTATAGATGTGCTTTTCCTTTTTATTGCCTTGCTAATCATCGGAAATCGAGGGGGAAAGACTTATTTTGTCAAGATCAACTACAGATTAAGCCAGTTATGTGACGTTTTCAGTACAGAATTGGTTCAAAATCGACAGGGGTTGTTGTTCAAGTTCTCTCTACTAGCCTGAGAACCGCTTTCTGGAAAAAATGCCGCAAAGTAGTACAAAAAAAACAACGTTACCGAAACTTTATCCAATTTGTGTTACATTCTGATGAGCCTGGATCTGATATACTCTAGAGGTACGTTGGCAAATTTTAACAGTAAAAACGTTTTTACCTATGTTCATAATTGAACATATTTTTGCCGGAACATTTATTTGGCGCACTCGGCACTGTTAGAAAACCAAAATTCAGTTTTTTTTAAGACAGAGACGGATGGATAAAAAATAGCAAGCAAGATGTTTAGCACTGACATTTTCGCAATTTGATGTCCACGGGTAGATTTCTTAAAAACATCGACGTATTTTTTTTAATTAAAATTGAATAGCAGTTAGGTATCAGTCATTAACAAAAAACACGATTATCTGTTACACAAAATGACGTAATAAATGACAATACACCAGGCTCCAGAAATCCATTTCCATCAGTTTTGACGCATAAAGTATAAAGTGATTTTATGTGGTGAATAGAACTTGAAAAACTTTAAAAATGCCCCAGGTGCCGCAACCTCTAGTTGATTTACAATTAACGTCACGACACAAATAATTCAGCAGAAAAATTGTGTATCATCCCAAGGAAATAACATATTATGAATGCAAGGAAAAATAAAATTAAATACAAATCCGGAATTTTTCAGATTAAACCATATTTAGAAGGCAAGACTATGAAGGTCAATAAAAAGTCCATTTTTGAAGACAACGATTACGTTTCTTGTATTGAAATTCGGTTCGTGAAGTTGTTCAGGAAGTTCGGTTTGTTCAAACAAGAAGCCAATGGAAAAAAACTGAAAATTGAAATTTTCAGAGACAAAGAGGCTCAGTAATGTGCGTTTGCACATAATGTTCCGACCCCGCTCATCGTCATTTTTGGCTTAACTGTCTGCCAAATGAGGAAGAGATGGAACACTTTCAAAAATTCACATACTGCTCAAAAATTATTGGTATATTAAGCTAACAAATACTTCGTAAAGTCACTTAGTAATGTAAATAAAACCACGGTAGAAGTTCGATGAGACCTGCCATTTATAAGACGTCAACCAACAAAATCAAATAACAACAAAACCAAATAACAACAAAAAATAATTGCATCCGAAAGTTATTGGCTAATTTTTTGAAAACCAAGTGAAAATAGCGTCAAATAAAACCTATACTAAACGAATTCAGTTGTAATTCATCAAAAAACATGGGATCATTCCTTTTTGACCATCCGTATCAAGTAGACAAAAAAAACAAAAACAACAAAGTTAAAAAAACGTTAAAATTTTAGAATAGAAAAAAAATGAAGTAATGGAAATCATAGATAACAACTGAATTCTTTAAATAGCTTAACGTTCATTCAAAAAATCACATGGCGAACTTGAGACCCGCAACTATTCAGAATAAGTCGCGCGTCGACAAAAACAAACAAAAATTCCTCACAAAGTGAAGTTCAATTAAATTTTGCAAGAATACAGTGTCGAAGCCGGTAAAAACGTAATCTATTCCTTAAAAAGATAATATCAATTGCCAATTCCTTGAAACCCATGATGTGATATCCGAACTCTCAAAAGAACGACAAAAAAGACAAAAATCAAAAATTAAATTAAATTTTTGCAACAAACCGGTGTCAAATCCGTTAAAAAAAGCAATTCTCTAAAAATAAATAGGTGTGTTCAATTGTGTCTTTATTCAAAACAAATATTGTAATATAAGGCCTGTAATTGACAAGAATAGGTAACTTGGAGACAAAAAGAAGAGCAAAGTGCAAGCCTAAAAATTACGTCCTTTTACTTTAAAAACTTTTGATTTGAAATTCATAAAAATCTAGCTTTCAACTAAAAAATAATTTAAAAAAGGTTCCTTTTCTCATCCCTACGAGGCCGCTAAGACTTGCATTTATCGAGAATTTCTCATACGTCTACAAAAAATTCAACAAAAAAAGACAAAACAAAAGAATTCTGTTAAATTCTGCTAGAAGACGGAGTCCAAACCACTATAACCAGATTAAAATTGCCGAAAAAATTGATATGTTCAATTGTGCCTTCTTTTTAAGCGCAAAAATTGATACCTGACTTTTCAATAACGTGACATGACAAAATATGGAACCTCAAAATGGGAAAATGTCCAAAAACCGCAAACTGTTCGTATCAATTAAAAAGACGATGCAACCTGTCTCAGAGCTACAATTTGAACAAAATAAGCAAAACATGGCAAGGATCAATGATCAATTGTTTTTTCTTCAAGAACAAATCTTTAAAAGTCAATTCGAGATAGCTTTGTTCCAATCGTTGTTTTTCACAGTTTTAAAATAATTCGGAATGTAATCAATTAAAAGTCTTTTCTAAAAGTATTTTCCTATTTTTACTTTTTTATGTTAATTACAGAACAGAACAGTTCAAATCAGAACAGTTCAAATGACAGGTCCAATTGGCTTCCTGGGGAGTTTCAAGGAAACCTATCTAGGTTTCCTTAACCAAAAGCTTATTGTCGAGTTGACTTTTAAAGACTTGTTTTTGAAGAATAAACCATTGATCAGTTAAGATTTGTATTTGATTTGACAATTTTGGTTTGTATTTGTATATGGTTTGACAAAACAGGTTTAATTTGCTGAATTCGATCTTTCATTCAGTACATTTAGATAACAGAAAGTTCGAAGTTTGACTTAGACTGATTTCATTCTTCATTTCTGGATCGCCAGAATTATGTAAAAACAGTGCTTGGTCGTTTTAGTGGTTTTTTTGATTCGAAACTAATAATCAGTGGTTTTTTTATTCGAAACTGTAGGAATTTACATTTCGTGGTCTTTCATTTCAAACGGCAATAGCTTTATCACATCAGACATCAAATTTCATTTTTTTGAAGTAAATATGTAAATTATTCTGATAATAGCCCTAAAGTTAGATATCCACATGCTTTCAAATGTTAAAAAAATTAATCACAGTATCAGTATTGTTATCAATATAATAATCTTAAATTTGTGGCTGTCCGTTCTCATGGGTAAAAATAGGGTTCGAAGGCGAGAAAGGTACCAAATGCCAGCCAGTTAGCTGTAGCCACAACGGGTAGAAATGGAAAAGATCCTATCTTTGTACGGAGCTCAGGAATTAGCGACCCGGAGCATAGAATTCCGACTTCAAACTGAGATACAAACCTGCGGCCCCGGCGATGCTCTACTGGGCGAAGAATTGACAGAATGGGTACGCAAGTCGCCCTTGATCTTCCACGGTGACCCGAAAGGAGATTTGGGCTTCGAGAGTAATTTAGGAGACGACATATTAGTCGGTTTTGTGATGCGAGGGACACTTTGAGGCACTGGGATCTTACTCTTATCCATAACAAGTTTAGTTATAACTGTTAGTTATAATAAGTATGGTAAACGCTCATGCTTGTAAAAAAACTGGGTAAACAAGTAAGGGATTGTGGGTTCGATTCGGAGACATGCTAGTTATAAATAATGTATAAAAGAAAATAATAGACAAAAAAACTTCTTAGTTTTATCAACAACTAGTTAAATAGTTAGAATAAAGTTTTAATCGGCTGTAATAATAAATGAACAATAATAATGAGTATATCGTTAATCACGACGTTTCCCCATGGTCAATTTATTAATTTAGCTAAGTTAAATTTTAAAAACTGTATAACAATAAAAAAACGCATCTTATCGATAACCAGTCTAGTTATAACTGCGGGCATAAGCAAACAACAAAAAGGATAAAATTGAAGTTTACGGTACCAAGCAAAGACTTCACTGCGGGGAAATTTTTAAAAAGTAAACAACAACAAGGGAAAACGTAAAACAGGTGTTTTTGTATCGCAACAAAAAAGGATTTTGTTCGGGGCAAAAAAATACAAAGTACAACTCATAACGCGTGAACAGATATTTTTTGAGGGTGGATAACGCTTAACAAAGATCAAGGTAGAATTTTAACCAAAGGTGGGGTGGTTGGTTATAGAGGGGTTATAAACCTGAGTTATAACTAGAGTTATAACTTAATGAAGCCTCCATTGATTCGGGGGAGTTTTGTTTGGAATAAATTATAGAATTGCGGAATTCAAGTTGACAACCTTTCAGCAGTTAGATTATTTTCCAGTTCACAGCCAGACAAAGCCAGCCAGATGAAATTCTTCAAAAAAGACTACCAAATTTTACCCCACAGTTTCTGTGCTAAAATGTTGGCGCAAAATGAAAAATTTCCCCCCGTTTTTTTTCTCTTCAAATATCGCGGAAAAATGGGGAAAAATGGAAAAGGCGAATTGATTTTTCCTCTTCAAATCGAGCTTCATCAAATTTGGATACAATGGTTTCCAATATATAGTATATCTAATCTTTCACTGGCAAAAAAGCAATTTTCAAATACAATTATATATGTTGGCTTTTTGATGTCCTTTTATATACTGAATATACGCATTAGCCATGCCCTGAAAAAGCTCAAAGGACGGAAAAAATCTGCCCCTGAAATGTTATTGAAAAATATCGGGCAGTATATTTGGTAAATTTATCAGGGTTACCGAAATGGCAAATGTTAGTCCAAATTTTGTTGGGCAATATCTGGTCAATTTTTCAGCGGGGTGCTAAAAGCCAGAACAGCACAGGTATTTAATTGGTATTCAAACGCAATTTAGAAATCATCATTCGGGATTTAACCCCCAAAAAGGGATAAAAGAGCCGGAAAATTTGAAAAGCGCTCTCTTTATTTAAATGCCTAAAGGCAGCATTTCAGGCAAAGGTCTTTTTTCTTTTCACTTTGCTAAGAAGGCTCTGGGGGGAGGGGCTATGTAGTTAGTAGGGTTATAACTAATAACTAGGGGTGGGGTTGGCTAGCTACTGAGAAGGTGGCGTTTCTCTACCTTTACGTGGTTGCGCAATTTGGTTATAATCGCGTGGTTATCCACAATAAGAGCCCGCTAACTCCCCCCGAAATCTCCCCAAATTTAGACAAGCAACGTCAAAATTACATGTGCTGTCGGCTAATGGAATTTATTTTGGAAATTGCAAATCAAAAAAGCGTTATCATGCTGTTCCGGGATTTGTTCAAGTGCACAAAAAGTTGAACGAAATATTCCAGCGATTGAGCCAAAAACAACGTGAACAACTTAAAAGCCCGATTACAATATCTTTATTTTGATAAATTGTCACTTTTGCAGCAGCGGTCACAAAATTGCGACCGTTTTTGTTTTTTTAGCTGATATTATGTTTGTGTGAAGCAACTAAATATCTGAAATATGAGGACTTTTTTGTGAGTTATCAGTACCTTTTAGAACAATGCGGCCAAAAATTTGGGCAAAATAGGGTAAAATTTTCGTATCAGTGTAACCTTTTCTATCCTATTTTAACAGTTTCCTTTTTTCTGTTTGCAAATCGAGAGGATATTTAATCTTTGTAATCGAACAAAATTTTACGACCATCATAAAAGGCAACTTCAAAACACTTCTAGTTGCAATATATATGCGCAGGCCTTTGAATGGCATAAAAATATTTTATAGGCAAAAAAGGGCGATTAACATCTCAAGGGTTATAATTTTCCAGAGGAGGAAAGCAGGATCTAGTGGTGAAGGTGAAAATCAATCGTAGCTTCATGTTTTGATCCCATCGAGAACAAAATTTTACCCAAATTGATACGAGTGACAAAAATGATAAACTTGCGTATATTTTTTGGGTACTTTTACTGGAGAAAAAATACATCGTGAAATATATTTCGTCAACGCAAGCAAATGATCAAAATTATTCGTCGCAGATAAGAAAAGTAATTCAAAGTAAGCGGGAGACAGCTGGATTCTACCGGATCATGAAAAATAAAAGCCCAAAATCTACTTAATGAAAAAAATGATCAACATCATGATTGCTGTTTGTCTAAATTTTTCCGCTTTCCATGAATTAAAATTAAAACTTAAAATTAAAATTCTGCTAATATTAAAAAAGCCAACATAAATGGTCTTGAAACCAAAACTATATCAAATAAAGTCTGTTCACTTTTTAAAAATTTTGTAATAGCAATTATCTTAAGTTAGAAATGGCTCGAAAACAACACAAATAGCTCTAGTTGCCTAAAATAAACGTGATGTTTGTCGACAAATTGGTCTCAATAAGTGTTCCGACCCCGCTTGTGGGGGAAGGAGCTATATACTCGAAGGGTTATTTCTTTATTCAGTCAATTTTGGCCAATCGATATATTCATCGTAGAGAAATGTGAGTGGTATCACTAAATAGCTCGTCCAGCCTAGAATTTGAAATTAAATAGATTTTTCTGAATTTCGTATTTTTCGAGGAGTTATCCAGGATTGTTTTTTGTGAACACGTCATATTTGGTATGATTTCGTTCATTTTTAGTGTAATTTTTTTTCAAATGATGATCTTTTCTTTAAAATATTCCATTGAAAGTTACATTTCACGCCGCAAAAGGACTCAGTTTCGTATTCCTAATATAAAAAAGGTGACAAAAAGACTAGTTCTGGTCTCATAGGAAAGTTTACTAAAAAGAAATTGGAATTCTATTTGAGAGCTGTTTTTTTTTAGAAAACTTCATATTTTTTAGGTCACCTAGAGACTGGTCACTTTTCATATCGATGTTTGGTTAATGATAAACCTGATGTACAGTAAAATGGCGCCTAATAAACAAAGAACATGTTTTCAAGGAATCGCACATGCTTTTTATGGCTTCGACTCTGAGCTTTTGTAATTTATAATGAAATTTTGATTTATTTGAGGTTTTACTGATTTTTTGTAGCCCTATAGCATAGAATCGTTGACTAAAAGTGCGATGCTTTTTGTAATGAGCATTAGTGAAGCTATTCAGTGCTTTGATTGGACAGCTCAGGCTTGTTAATACTTTATATTTAATTTTTCGAATTTTGTTTCAAATATTAACCGACCATAAACCTTTTTTTTTAAACTGAAAGTCAGTTTCTGTTGAAAGCTATTGATCTTATTGTCTGCTATTCTTTGAAAATAATTTTGCAAAAAAGTTTTTAGAACATTAACCTATTTTAAACCTATTTTCATGGTTGTTAAGAAATTCTCAGTAATGACCATAACCCCTTTCTTTTTTTCTACAGCAAGCTAATTTATTAGGTTATCTTTTTTTTTCTAACTCATAGTTTTATGGCATCGATGCCAGAAGATTTCAAAAAAAAATTATGTTTGTACTCTTGGTTCCTGTTGAAATCTTATCATAATACCCTAATATTGATAGCTCCCACTGGTTTTGACAACACGCTAAATAAAGCATAGATAAAAGTTTCAGATAAAAGGATATGACTAGTCAATGACAAATAATCCTGTCTTCCCATCGAGGCTTAACAATTATGCTCCCATCGAGCAATTTTATTGCCTTTCGCTTAAATCAATTGAGTTTAATGGCGTTGATACTAACGGTTTTCTCAGAAATGTCGTGGTTTTAAAGAATTTGTTCATATTTTTTGATATTTTAAAGTCATATTGAAAAAAAGAACTTCATGTTGTTAAAAAGTAAATGGATGGTAGAAAAGTCATTGCCGAAAAGTTACTTTTTAACGGCTTCGACACTTTTCTCGCTCAATTTTTTTTGAATTAGCTCTTTTTGCTGACCGGTCTCAAAAGCTTGTAATTGAGTATTCAAGGACTGATGTTACCCGAGGCAGTCATTTTATAGCGAATAGTCTCAAAGTTTATGATATTATACATTTTCAATGGTTAATTTTTAAAATTTTTAAACTTTTCAGTTTTTGTTGTTTTTTTTTCGTCAACTTGTAGCTTAATCTCATCATTGAGAGATCTAATTCAGTTTTTTTTTGTGTTAGAAAAATGTAAATGTCCAGTGATATCATGTCGTAACTGATGAATTGTTTATGGACAATATGCATTTAAATAAAAGTTTTAGTGGTGTACTTGTGTTTCTTTTTCTCTTCTTTTAGCACTTTCGCGTAATAACATATCCTAATGATTTTCATATGTGGCCCAAATGCACTTATTTATTCTTTTAGTAAAATTTTAGTTGCTTCAATATGTATGAAAATGGAAGGAAGAATACATAGTAATCAGAAAATAGCTAACAATTTTAATGGCTTCAATAATTTGTGTTTTCGCAAATTGTTTATTTTTTATGAGTTTTTCCGCTTCTGTAGTCCGTTCTTATGGCTTAATCTAACCAAAGACAGGTTCGATTGGTTTCATAGTGAATGTTTAGTAAATTTATTGAGAATTATTTAGTTAAAAGCAACTGATTTTTAAGACTTTAGAAAATAATTGGTTTGAAAAAAGTTGATTGATTTTCAAATTTCGCCTTATTATTTCCCTTTGTCGACTTTGTTACCTAATCTCATTAAGGAAAAATGCCATCTGCTGTATAGTATGGACAAAGTAAGTTTGTGCAGTTAAGGTTTTATGCACAAATTGGCGTTGTTACTAGGTGCGTTCAAATTTAGATACCTAGTTTTTGCAGTGAAATTTTTTTTGCTTCTTTTGTTGTGTGTGTTTTTTTTCATAGTTTTATCAATAAAACATCTCCTCAGCGCTGTGATGAGGCGTGCATTAGCAATATTTAATTCAAAAAGTAGTCAGCTTTTTAAACGTTTTTTAAACTCAAACATCTATTTTTATTATGTCTTCATTTGGTTGACAATTAAGTCAAAAATGTAGATGAGCTGGGGTCGTAACATCATGCGCGAACGCTCATTAATGAGCATCCTTGTTGAAAATAAAAGTACAATTGAGAAATATACACAAAAAGTTCTTCTGAAATTTTTTAACGAGTTTATGTTGAGCCAAATCTAGGAAAATTGAATCGTGATATCTGTAGTGTCTTTGTGATCATAAAAAACAAAAAGAACAAAACTACTTAGTGTTTGAATACAGAACTGCCCTACTGATTTTTTTTATTTAATCCTGAGTATTTTAATCATTCCTTAGTCATGTCAAGTGTTAAAGTTTGAGCGACTAAAAGCTGTGTAAACTCTATTAGTATGTCGAAATACTGCTTATTGTTTTTGGAAAAACCAGCAAAAGCTGTCGCAGTTTACTTGAAAAATGAAGGTTAATTATAAATACCTTATTTAAGAAAGTTAAATGAGCAACCTCAGTAAAAATTTTGAAAACAGATTTAGAAAATTTACGCGCACTGACTCTTTCTGCAAAAATCTAATGAAATTTGTTAAAACTAAAAAGTTCTCCAAAAAATATTCCTGTGTTAGTATAATTGGGAAAAAAATGTTTGTTAGAAGTTATTTGAAAAGCGACGTCTAATAAATTTTATTAACAAAAACTTGGATGTAGCAGTAGAAGAGGAAGAGAGAAAGAGAAAGAGAGAGAGAGAGAGAGAGAGAGAAAAAAAAGAAAGAGAGAGAGAGAGAGAGAAAGAGAAAGAGAGATTACGAGAGATACAGAGAAACCGGGAGGGAGGGAGAGAGGGAGAGAGAGAGAGAGAAAGAGAGAGAGAGAGAGAGAGAGAGAGAGAGAGAGAGAAAGCAAGGAAAGAAGAAAGAAAGAGAGAAAAGAACGGATTGTGATTTCTTTGTTTATTGCAATATACAATATACAAATATCCTTCTCTCATAAAAAAAATTCAATCCGTCATTCAAATATTGGTAACGGTCAGTTTGTAAAAAATTTCAAAAGGTACTCAATATGGATTTGACTAAACTGAAAATGTAAATATTTGTCATCCTTATGTTTTTTTTGTACTTGAGCAGGTTGTAATTTATTTTAAAACGAATGTCTCTTCAATGCATTAAAATCAGAATTCATCTGCACTGTCAAAAAACTAGTTGCTGGTTGGAAGTTGTAACCTGGTTAATGAAAGATGTCATTAGAGTTCAATTAAAATTTGTTCTAAGATTAGTAGTGAACATTAAAAAATGAAATCACCTTTGGAGCACTTTTGATTTAAAGTTTTAAAGTTTTTTTTAACTAGCAAACTGCGATTTAAGTTAAGGGCCAAAATTTTGCACGAGATCAGATGAAAATCAGGATTGCAATCTTGAAAGAGAAATTCTCATGCGACCGAAAACATATTCTTGAAAAAGTAACAATAACTGACTCAAGCTTTATCTGAGAGCAATTAAAAATCATCATTTTTTTCAAAAATGAAAAAAAAAATGTTATTCCCTTACCATAGGACATACCGCAGCCAGAAGTTTGTGCCGTCCAAAATAACGAGTGATGGGATCAATATTTTAACTCTCACATTATCAGCTCTTGCGTTTAAAAATAAGTTTAATCAATTCACTTAGGTGACTAAATATTGAATAACTGTAAACACAAACCTCTACTAATCTTGAATTGGGTTGGCTAAATGGTTATACTCAACCCCAAAAGTTAATATAATTCCGAAATTCGATCAAAAATAAACTTATTGAGGCAATTTTGTGAAACAAAAGCTCGAACCGTTAGAAAACTTCAAATAGCGAAAACGCGCAATTGTGAAATCAACCGGCTAAAGACAAAAGAAATGTTCTATTCGAGTGTTTATTGCTTTATAACTTTTGTTGACAAAGTAATACTACAAGTTATAACGCAATGGTAAAGATTAGCACCTTCGGTTTAAGTCTCTCCAACTTAATCAACTAACCATACTTCTACTTAACATTCTGAACAACACTTTGATCTTGTGAAATTAGATACAAAAGCGTTGCAACAAATAACGGCGACTTGTGTTGAATAAAATGTGAAATGCTATACACCGCGTGAAAAAAAAAAGTATTCTTACAACCGTTAGATTTCAAATTCTAAGCTACAGAAAATGCGCTGAAAAAGCACCAAAAATGGCCCGAAAAGCTTGAAATAGTTTTGAGGTCAAATAATGAAAGTTACCCACCCCCCCCCCCCCCTCTTCGCCTTCACCAAAAAAGTACGCAAATGGATCAAAATTATTTGGAATAAAGCTGTCTATGGTTGGTTTAAATGCTCAAAATTATTTCGTCTAATTTTTTTTCTATATTACGACAAAACAAAGCTTTTACTCACGTTTTTGGTAAATATTGACCACTCTCTACATAATAGTTTTTAAATAATTATAGTAATAACTATTTTAACTCTCGGTGTAAAAATGTTTTGAATGATAATCTACTGTTTTGAAGAACAATACTTTAACGTCGAAACATTTTGATAATAATTCTCATGCTAATTCTGAAATCAAGAAATACTTAAAACTAAGCTGTTATTATTTCAAAGCGTTCATATAAACGCATTTGAACAAAAATAGCTTTAATATTCGGTTATAAAAATGAGATAAAATTCCATAATTTTGAAACTTTGTCATACTTTATCTCCAGTGCCGACTTATTTTATCCCAGTTATTTCGAAGACCACCCAATTTAACCCGAATCAAGTCAAATCCTCAAAATCAAAGGGGGGCTTGAAATAGTCTACTTTCTAGTTTTAGTTTTATTGGGCTTACAAAATGACGGAAATCTCGCTTTCACTTCAAATAACAGCCCGTTCAAATTTGCTTGTTTAATATTTTTGTTACCTGACCTTGATAGGCTTAGGGGTGAAATTTAGACCATTTCACAGCACGTATTAGATCTGTTCAAAATGTCATTTAAGTATTTCGGGAAGTTAAAGAATTTTAAAACTTGGGATTACAATAAACAGTCTTAATAAAAGTATAATTATTAATTTCGTTTTATTTTAGAAATATTAAGATTATTATATGAATAATTGTCCAAAACGAATTGATATTCATTCACTTAGTTAGCCGCAGCAGAATGGAACCAAGTTCATAAATTAGTAGGGGTATTCCTTATCTTCAGAGCAATAGTCGTTAATTATATTCCGACCACATCAAAGGAGTGTTAAAGACATACCAACTCGGAAACCAAAATGACCAAATCATTAGAAAAATGAAAAGGAACAATTTGAAAAAAGGACAGCAGATTATTTCAGCAACTAGCTCAGTCCACTGTGTAACGAAAAGCAACGTTAATATGCAATTACCAAATTACTTATGTTACTGCTTTGATAAAGAGTTCGGTTTTTCACACTTGGGAGCCAGAACAAAGATCCAGAAAAAAATGCATTTTGAAAAAAATTGCAGAACAAAGATCCAGAAAAAAATGGATTTTGAAAAAAAATTGCAGAACAAAGATCCAGAAAAAAAATGCATTTTGAAAAAAATGCAGAACAAAGATCCAGAAAAAAATGCATTTTGAAAAAAAATTGCAGAACAAAGATTCAGAAAAAAAATGCATTTTGATATATCAGTTGAGAGATCAGAATGTGCTTTTCAAAAATTTACTTTTTTTTAGATCCAATGTCGCCAAAAATTCCGAAAAGAAAGATAAGATCTGTCTAAAAATAGCAGGTTATATATGGAGATATTAGTTAGAGACATTAACAAAAAAACTGCTGTAGAAATTTCAATGAATCGTTATAAATATAATGTTCCATTTTTTGCTTTATCTTGCTAAATAGAAACGAACCAAAAACAATCAGAAGGATACAAACTTTTTACATTGCTCTGTATTCAAGAACACTTTACCAGGATATCAAATTGCAGCAGTGAGATGATTTTTGACATCTGCAACCATTCTTTTCACTGAGGCAAATCCTTTGTATAAATTGTCTTAACTATCTTTACTCATTAGTTGCCGAAAAAAATCATCCAGACAAAATTACTTAACTTTTTGTCGTCTATTTCCTATGCAGTTCTGTGTATGAGATAAACCGATGGAAAGAACACGCATATAGATTTCAAATTCAGGCATTTAGTAATTTCAGTCATTCAGGCACAACGTTCGGAAAAAGTCTGAAAGAAGCGTTAATCTGTTTAACGGATTGAGAAACACATCAGAACAAATCCTGATTTACATTTCAAAGACATATTCTTGAACTTCTTGAAAGATATTTTTCGTGATAATTGAATCCAGTTATCCAGAAAGGGAGTCCAAAATGCACAACAAGTACTTTTTGGTCAATTTTCAGCCATATGTGCTTGACTGTTTCTGTCTCTAAGCTGCAGTTTTAATTTTCGAGTTGAAATTTTTGATGAAAATAATTTTTTAAACATTGTTATTTCTCACAAAATTTCTTGATTTATTACAGACAGATCTCAACTCACTGTCTCCTTGTTTCTCAATATCTGAAAAAATTGTAAAACAAACGGAGCAAGTTAGATTGGCGGGCTGGAAGGTTATAAAAACGGGTTCCCGGGAATAAAGATTGCTAAAACTTAATCAATCTTGTAAACAATGACAAATATTCGTTATTAAAGTTGTTCAAAAGTTAGGATAAACTGACCAAAATTGTGGCGCACATTAGGGCCCAAAATTTTCTTCACGAAGCAAAAGTATCGGAATTTCTCTTTATTGTGGAATATTGCTCACAGTGATCAGTAAGTTGATACTATAATATTATAATTTGGCCTCAAGAAGTGTCTGAATACAAAAAAGGGCTGCCATAAACTTCTTCTCTTTTTCAAAAATAACAGCAAAATGAGAACTGGAACTCAATGCAGGCTGGCCCTGATTTGAGGCGTGTTAAACTGAAATATTATAGGGTTGAATTCTTATAAAAAAAACTGATTCCCCGTGGAAATCCACTGAGTACATTAATTGAGCTACAATTTGCGTGAATCGTTTTAACAAATAGTTTACAACGCATTAAAACATTAATTAATTTAACCAAAACTGACGGTTAAGCATAAAAAATGAACTCCAAGTACAAATTGTCTTTGATGTTCATATAAGACGTTTTTGAACACTTATGAAATATTATGTTTTGAACAACATTAAAGCAAACTAATGCGTTATATTAAAAATAGCAATTGTGAGCGATTAGTAAGAAGATAGTATTCAAATGTGTATGTGCAAAAACTTACTTGGCAAGCTCTCATAAAAAGCTTTTTGTTCAGGATCATCCAATTTAAACAGCTGACATTAATTATTTCTTTTTTTTTCTAAAACCAAATTCGTTGAAACGTCTAAGTTTGCAGAATTTTAAAACAAAAAATGAATTGCTATGCACCATGCAATAAACAGTAATCTTATAACCTTCAGATTAAAACGTCACAGGAAATATGCAGTTAAAAGCAAAAACGAGTGTGCTAAAAACTGAAACTATAATATAGGCCAAATTTTGTTAGCTACCCAAACCCCTAACACTCTCCAACGATTCGTCTCAGCAGCGTTAAGAAAAAACACCAAAAACACCAAATTCAGTACAAAAAAACTTTGTGCTGAATTTGGATATGCTTTAAATCTAATCAAATA
>NC_134482.1:39142732-39215232 GCF_964194025.1 Convolutriloba macropyga | reverse complement strand
AATAAGGTTATAATGATAATAAGACTAATAATAAAATATAAGACTATAATAAAATATAAGACAAATATGCTACCAATGTAAACATTAAATTTACTATCAAAGATAACAGGATATTTTTTGACAAATTTGCTCAACAACCAAAAAAGAAAAGATGAAAGTTACCTTCGAGTTTTCCCTCTCGTTGTGTTCCAAATTTGATTAGAATGTAAAATCGAATCAATAAATAATTCAATAGAAAACTGTAGTGTAATATCACTTGTAAGGGCTAATATTTAATTGAAAAGGGCGCGAGGCTTGAAATAGGAAAAAAAACCCAGACGTAAAAATGAGAAGGCGCCTTTTTCATTAACTTTTGGAATCGAATTTGAGCTGGTGGCGATATTTTTGAAAACAAATTAGTTCTTAAATCCGGGTTATTTTTTCCTGGTTATAAATACAAGTTAGTACAGTGATCGATCACCGATCTCAGACAAAAAGAGAGAGTTGAAATAAGTTATAAATTATAAACGCGTGGGTTATTCTCTTTGATAAAGTGTCTAATTTTCAGGGCTAAAATGACGGGAAACGTTTTCCCCGTATTGTTTTCCCCCAGCCCTCGGGTCTGTAAGTAAGTATATACACTATTGTTGCAAATAACACAACTATGGAAAAGTCTGGGATATGGAAATGTATATGTTTCTATTTACAGACAGAATAAGAGGATGAATACAGGGATATATTGAAAAAAAGGAGTGAATGTTTATGTTGTTGGGGGCATTTAAAAATGGTAATTCTTAAAATGTGCTATCGATATATATGTCAAAAAAGAGCCGTTTCAAAATGACAAGTCTGAGCAAATACATAAAACACAGTATAGACTGTCTAAGACATTTGTAGCAAATTTCACGGCGTCGCGACTTCGAACTAGATCACGTTTTTCCTCAATTTTTTATTTGTTTTTTTTCTCACGATTTTGCACAAGAAGTGAAAAATTAAACAAAAAATAACGCGACCGGTTATGACGGCCGGGGTGAAAAACAAATATCGGTACAAAGATAGAATGGTTATCGAAACGGACACGCGCATAAATTACTTATACAAGGCGATGGCGATGGTTTTAATGCGTTTGAAATTGGAGAGTTAGGCTTTACATTTTAGGCTGGTGATTTGATCCTCAAAAAAATTTCAAAGAAGCGTCAAAAGAGACGTATATTCGTCCACATTCTTTTTAAATCTAGCCGAAAGGTAATTGACAATTATGTAGTTATAAATAAAGATATATTTAGCGGTTTTTTGTAGGCTTATCGATATTTAGGTTTTGAGAACGGCGTTTCAAAGGATTCGAGCGTGCAAAGTGAAATAATCCCTCTGGCATTTTTATACCTTGCTTTTTCCCCTTTTATTCCCCCACAAATTCACCCCTCCCCCAAGGCTTCCATTAGCGGTTTCCCTGTTATAATTTACAGACAGGTAGGGGTATATGTAACACTACATGGAGGAAAAGCGGGCGCTTAATTTTTTGGCCCAATTGTGGAAAATGAATTACATTTCTGTGCAATTTTCCGGTACACAAAAAGCACACAAAAAAGATAATCAATACTCTACGTAAATTGAAACTGGATGTTTTGTTTGAGAATTCAAAAACAGGTTTGATGCCGTTTTCATGCATTGCGAATGCGTTGAGTCGGAAAAAACTTCCTTGAAAAATGATGAAAGTCGACGGCGGAGCTGCAAATATTTCAAATAAAAACTATTCCAAGCACTTATAAAACGCGCTAACAGAACCCTTAATCGATAAATGGGAACCGAGACATACATATAGAAAATAAGGCATTTGATTTTACAAAAGGTGCAAAATGAATAATGAACATTTTCTTTTCAGTATCTTGAAAACAGATACTTTTGATACCAACGATTAAGAAAAATCAATAGCTTAAAAAACAATGATTATCAAGCCAAGAAGAGCAAGTGTTGAAAAATGTGAAAATTGTACCTTAGGTGGTCAAAAAAAATATTAATGTTATTATAAACATAGCAGTACAAGTCCTGACGTACAATTCGAAGAATTTTCATTGACTAAACAAAAAACTATACCTAGAACGGACTTTGAGTGAAGTGGGAAAACAAAATCAGATGAATATATTTCAAAAAAAGAAAATCAGTGCCAAAATGTCGCATGTGAACAAAAAACCACCAGCGAGAAATGGAAATTTGATTCAAACAAAAAACTAGACCTAGAAAAACTATGAATGGGTTGCGAAAACACAGTAAAAATCAAAGTAAACGAGCCACATGTGACAAAAAAAACACTGGCAAAATTTTTTGTTTAAACACCGTTTTCTCACTCTACTTTAAAATTAGAGCAAACAAAAATTTCACGCGGGAAAACCCCTTGCTTTTTCGCTCCATTTCTTATTTTGGCGTGACAAAAATGACTACTCCAAATTGACTTCAAAAATCATGAAAATGTGTGAACAGATCTTGAAAAAAGACAGTGCTCTAATATAATTCAAATTCTGTGAATTGTAATAAAAAACAGTATACAGTCTAAGTGTTCGCAGGAGCGCATCTAAAAACTGACATGGAGCAAGGGAATGAAAATAAACAACAAGTTTGTATCAGTTGAAAGAAATAGTGCATGAAAAAACAGAAAGATGAGAGCAGAGGAAAAATTAGTCAAAAGGAAGCAAAAAACTTACAAAATTGGACTAAAGACGTATTTCATTGATTTCAAGGCTGGCATCAGCTCCAGAAGCACACATTGTTGTAAAAGTAGATCCGAAATTTAAATGCACTATCAGGTATTAACATGCAAAAACTAAAAATAAATCAAAAAATTTATATTCGAATTCAGCCAGATTCTTTGTGACAGTTTTTTTTAGATGGAACAGTTAACAGTTTTTTGAAAACTCATTATAACGGGGATGTTCTTAAAAATTAGAAAATTTTGAAAACCGTTGACGGTGGTAAACAAATATTGCAGAGCGAGTTGGTTACTCACAGGTACGTGACGGCAAAAGTTGAATGATTTAAGAGAAACCATTCAAAGCACATATAAAAATTGGGAAGGGTGGAAACGAATTTTCTTCTCCAGAAACTAGCATCATAATTTCTAAGCATAAAGGTGTTAGCCGGACAAAACAACTGGTCGAACTTCGAACTCATTGGTTTTTCAAAATTTTGGCTTGGATGCTATGACTTCTTTTGTTGCTATAAAGGTAGTTTGAAAGGGAGTTATAAGAAAGATTGATTTGCAGACTGTTGGATTATGAGAAGCTTATGAAAAATGATCAGTAAATTTTTGACCTGAAAAAATGCGCAAAGAAGTTTGGGAGAATTTTGCTATCTTCGTTATGCTTCTTTTCTCTGTCTCTGGCTCGACCAACAAAAAAATGTTTGCCATCCTGTCTGCAAAAAAAAGTATTTGTCAACTTGTTGTTTCTGCAAAAATTAGCTGCCACTGTGGCTAGTGGCTGATTAGAACCCTGCCATTAAAATGGAAAAATCGCTTTAACTAATCTGCAGGGAGGGAGTAAAATTCGCAAGATTTATGCCTATACTCCTAAACGAGTGCGGCAAACAGCTATTTTTTGTTCTAAAATCAAGTTTCCCCACATTTTTTTCCATTCTGAGAGATAAAAACTGGTCAGCATCGTTCATCTCTGAAATAGCTGTGAAAATCGGCGCGCAAGCGATTTGACGACAATTTGCAAAAAAACGAAAAAATTGAGGATAGCGGGATAACTGTTATAACTGTTGCTCTAAAACATGACAATTAACAATTTGGTGCTCCTAGCTTTGAAAATTAGCAAGTTTGTAAAAGTTTTGTTGGAGAAAAGAACATCGATTTGGGATTCTCGATCGCTCAAATTCAAAGTAATACGCTTTCCCGTAGTACTGAATAGCTCATTCTGCAATTTGTAAAGTTTCCCGAATAAACTATAAAGTCAGAAACTATAAAAAAAATGACTCAATTGAAAGTCAAGCTTTTTTGAGATTTTATTTAGAAAAAAGTGGAAAGGACTTACCAAGTTCTTAGCATTTGGATCGGCTGCATTTTTGAGGAGGGTTTTAATGACGTCAAGATGACCTCCTTGACAGGCGAGATGAAGGCACTGGTTTCCGTCCTACGTGAACAAAATAAAGTATGAAGAAAATCAAATATGATCAGCATCAAGTATGAATAAATAAAATATAAAAAATATTGAAATTATAGCAAAAATAACCAATAACTACAACAACTGAAATGTAAATTTATGCATAATTGAATGACTTCAAAAATTACGAGAGTGTTTCAAATAGATTTTTTTTGACTGAGCGGTCAATTGCATTATTGCAAATTCAAAGAACTATTTTCTAACAAGCATTGTCGGTATCATTTCAAGATTCAATTTACGTGAATTTTTAGATATTCTTAGCACTAATTAATTTATAGAAAGATAAATATTGTTCAGTCACCAAAAATACCTCCTATTTATCTTCTAAAATATCGAACAAGCATTGTAGTTGAATCAAATTTTGTTTATTGACAGTTATCGACGTTTTGAAGCGAAGAAAGTTAAGAAAATTAGTTCACGTTGATGATTGTGAGCCAAGATAACCTTTAAAAGGTTTGAGTTCTTAATTTGCAAGCTTGATTTTCGATTCTATTAGTCTTTCGTGGCGCTTATTTTACATGATTACGGAAGAAAAACTTTAGTTTCAATGTCAGATATAGGATAGCATGCCAATAAGATTGTACAAAAAATGGAAAGATAATAGAAATAAAATAAAAAAAAGTTCACTACAATCACATCGTCTCAAATCAAAAAGTTCGAATAGGGTAATAACTTAATTACTTAAAGGGTAAATTAAAGGGTTAAAGGGTCAATTAATTACTTAAAGGGTTATAATTAATTAAATTATTTAATAAACTAATAACTTAAAGTCTCTGCATGATGGGGTTCAAACAAACAGATTAAACGGTGCTTGAAATTTATTATAGCGTAGTATTATTTTCTCAATTACTACTGTAAGAATTTACAGCCATCTTGTGATCTGTCTTTTGGAGCCCTAAAATGGAGAGACCTTCTAAAAATCCATGACATAACAAAGTTCAGCTGCATTCTTTCCATAAATTTAATTAATAGAGTTAGAACTAATTGAAGGTAGTTATAAAATCGCAGTTATAAAGTTATCTTGAAAAATTGTAGTGCACTTTATTCTATTGATGTGATTTGTTTTAAGTAAAACTGAAAAGCAACTTGTTTGTTTTCACCTGATTTTGAATTGATTTGTCCCCTTTCTTCTGAATGAGATACTTGGCAACCTTAGCGTGACCTCTGTAGCAGCACTCGTGCAGGGCCGTGTTGCCAAACTGAAACAAACAACAATTCCACAAAATTGAGAATTATTCTCAAAAACTCCATTTTAATGACCCGCATTGACAACAGAGCTGAAATAATTTTAAATTACAAAATCCTACTGTTCTGGCTATGAAAAATTGTTGACATGCATCTTTCATAATAGTTGTATGATGTTAAATTAACTTGAATGTTTTTCAAAAAAACATTTAGAAGCCATATGCAAAAATCAAATTCCAAGAATTCGGTCGAAACTTTAAAAAAATTGAACTTTTGAGAGTTTGAGAAAACAAGTACTAATGCAAAATTGTAACAGCAAAAACTGACCAAAAAAATGTTAAAAAGTTTTCGGAACAACCAGCTAAAGTTATTTTCAAGAAAACTGTAAGAAAGCGAATCATCAAGAGTATATAGATAATTTTTCCAGGCTGGTGAAAAACGCATTTTTAAGAATCTACCAAGAATTTCTGTGCCTTGCTGAGTCTTTCGAGATTAACATCGATGCTTCTAAAAGTGTTAGTACGCATTTGCATTAAAAAACGGATCTATTCTGTATCGGCCCCCCATTTACAATTTATTTATTTTTCAATAGCACGTTACTATGTAAAAAAACAGCACGTGCGCCTGGGGGCATAAAAAATATTAGCCCACTAAGCTGGGCGCCAAAATAGGATAGGTCCAAAAAACACAAAGAAATGCTTGAGCAGTCTTCTGCCGAGTAAAAGATCTAATCAAGGATAAGCTTGTGTCCTAATGATAATGAACTTTCAACAGCTCATAAATGAAGGTACACTGTTTTTGTCTATTTGCCGTCAACAAGCAAGTCATACACACCAGCACACACAAAAAAACATACACACACACACCACATATATAAATCCTAACAAAATAAATAAGCGAAATCAATTGCTCAGAAACCAAACACTTTCACGGTCTTTTGAAAACTGGAGAAGACAAAATTCATTTCGTACCAATTTAAACAATGTTTGGAATTTTTTCGTTTGTGCCACTTCCCCCAGCTTAGTGGGTGCATAGTATTTGCACCCCCCAGACGCAAGTGCCATATTTTTACATAAAATTTACTATGTAATGGCACGTGCACTGTAGTTGGGGGGGGGCATAACGTACTGGGGGGATGTAAAAGACCCAACATTTTTACTTTGGTTTTATAGGCAAAAACAAACTTTATCGTTCTTCCTGATTAGCTAAGAGCTTACCAACGTTTATAACAGATTCACATAGAGCCAAATTGACAGATTGTCTAATTAGAGCATAGTAATGTATTTTTCTGGTGCATATGCTATTTTTTGTGGTGGCAATGATAGCGAATTTCTAGGTTTTTTGTAGTATGGTAATGCCTTCTGAATCCCCTTAATACAATGTTATTTTGCTTTTTTAAATAAATTCCTGACAAATGTATTTAAACTGAACGCGTACCATGACAGTTCTTGACAACATTTACCTAAACGAGAATTAAAAGAATCTATCAATGGAAGAGAATATTGGTCAGAATAGTGAACACATCCAAATTATTTTTGAAAACAAGATATTTCGAGTGAAAACATATCGCTGTAGAAACCCAGCTATAAAAGAAGATATAAAAAAAACTCAAATATTCACATCTATTATAAAAAAAAATTGTAAGAAACATGTTAATTTGTTGCTAGTCAGAATCAGTAGAGTGTCCTGAACAATTATCGTTAACACGATTCGAATAACAATCATCATTTGTTTTCAAAATTATGCTGATAAATTAATCCAATGTTCGGTTGTGATGGTTTCCACGGGCCGTTGAGGCTGAGCACTAATGGAGTAGCTAAATATTATGCGTTATAAATTTTCGTTTAGTTTCAACAATTTAGTAGTTCATTATATTGGCATTGGGTATTTTGTCTTGATACCGTCTGTGTTAGCACTGAAAAGATTGGTGGAAAGTCATGTACTTTTTTCTTCAACTCTAAAACCAAAAGAAAACCAAAAATCAGAATTGTTTGTAGTGATGTCACCAAAAATCTAGTGATGTCACCAAAAAGTGATGTCACCAAAAATCTAGTGATGTCAATGTTTTACTTTTCCTCTCTGAGCCAGATCAGGTCTTCGAGAGTTATGCACTCGCTTGCTCACTTTTCACATGAAAAATAAAAAAGTTGATGATCTCATATTTGCTATAATTTGATCAAATTTCTAAAACAACTATACAGCTGTAAAACTAAGCAAACTATAATTGAGGTGAAAATTGCTGTACAGGAAATAGGAACCTAGAACCGAAGTAGATGCTGATTTATAGAGACATTGCTGGAAAAATAAAAACATAGCAGGACAAGTCCTGACGTACAATTCAAAGAATTTTCATTGACTAAACAGAAAACTAGACCTAGAACGGACTATGAATGGATTGGTAAAACCATTTAGAAAAAAATCCGATCCAAAAAAACGAAAAAAACAGTAAAAATCAAAGTCAAATTGCCGCATGTGAACAAAAAACCACTAGCGAGAAAGCCAATTTTTGTTCAAACACCGTTTTCTCACTCTACTTTAAATTTGGAGCGAAAACAATTCACGCCGCAAAACCACTCGCTTTTTCGCTCCACTTCCTGTTTCGGCGTGACCAAAATCACTACTCCAATTTGACTTCAAAAATCATGAAAATGTGTGAACAGATCTTAAAAAAAAGACAGCGCCCCAATACAATTCAAATTCTTTGAATTGTAAAAAAACAACAAAAGTTTTTGATGGTTTACGGTTTTTTGCTAAAAGATTGCTTTTATAAAAAAGATCTGAACAATATTCTTAATTCACAAGCAACAACAAAAATTTTTCCAAAATTAACACATTTTTGTTGAAAAATCTAACCAAATACAAGTTGTGTGGTGCCAGAAACCCCTTTAAAGATATAGTGATTGTTCAATTAAACAAAGAATGTAAAAACGGCGTACTTCGGTACTTTCTGTTGCATTTTTCTAAAAGCGGGTGCGTGCTCAAAATGTGGAAAGTTGTAGCCAATATTTATTTTAGTTTTATTAGTGACTGAGTTTTTAATCGGTACTGATTCAGTGAAATTGCAATTCTTGGATCTTTACTGCATCAGACCATGTCACTTTTTAGACTTGGGTCAAGCATTGAGAACAGTTTTTATTGTTGGTTTGCTTTCATTTCGTAATGAATGAAGAAGACTGCCACTTGCAGTGGCTTTTTTAAGACCTGAGATAAGTTGTGATCAGTACTGATTGGTCATATTAAGACTATAAATTCGTTCCTGGTATAATTACCTGGTTTTGGTAGTTGACTGGACAGTTCTCCTTGAGGAGGAATTTGATGACGTCTAGGTGACCATGGATGGCTGCCAGGTGGAGAGGAGTACAACCGAGCTAAACAATTCAACCAAAATAAGTCAACTAATAAATCAAATAAATAAATAAATAAACAAATAAATAAAGACTAAAGACGAAAAGATATTTTAAGACATTTCTCAGGATGAGGGTTTCTATTTTCAACCTCTAACCAGACCAGATTCAAGACTCTCGTCTTGTGAGAAGCAAAATCTAGAAAGAGTTGGACAAGGTTCCCATTAAATGGCAAGCTTTAAAGTCATCATTTCTGCTGAATTCCGGAAAAACGCAGAAAAATGTCTCGGTGTTGATCCACTGTCATAGCATGTTAATGTGAGAAATACGGTGAATATAGGCTGAAATTATGCTACAAATTTGGTGAGGTCGCAGAAAGTAGCTTAAGCATCTGATCTTTAAAAAAACAGCGCTTTTCGACGTATTTTTATAAATTTCATCACTTTTTTCAGCTTAAAATTATGTAGGGATTTTGAGTTGAAATTTATGGTGACTTTCTTACAAAATTTTTCCAGCCGGCCTTGACTTAATTAGTCACTACAGACAAGAAACATTTTCCCCTGTATCTTTTCAGTTTCAACTATTATTTTGTCAGAAAAATTAAAATGAATACTTTAGTATCTTAAGTTATTTTTTCATTATATTTTAAGATTTCTTTTTAGCTAATATGATTTATTTACTATGCAATATAAATTTCGAATGCTCATACATCTACAATGTGATCTTATTATTATTTTTATTTGATTTGATTAGTCACTAAAATAACAACTTAGGGGCATATTAGCGAATATAATTCCCTAATTTAATCTCAAATTTAAATTTGACAGTTAAGTATCACTCGAACTCTATCATGGGCCGTTGCAGTTGTGTGGGTGCCGTTATCAAATTAGAAGCAATTCCCTTTTTCCGCTTCGAACAACGGGGGGGGGGGGGATTTGTGTTTATCGATGAGGCCTCTCCTTTTCGTGAGTTGATATGTGATTAATAGCCCTGCTAACTTGCAAGTGAGCGAGTCAAAAGTTTAGCCAGGTATAAATTTCTAATCTGTCAAAAAACAACTTGGGACAAATGAACTGTTACTGGCCGAAATGTTAAAATTGCTCTGTTCGAGGTGTCATCGGTAAAATCGCCTAGAAAGATAACAATTCTATTTTCAGCATTTAGAATGTGGTGAAAATGTGAATTGAATAGAATATCGGTGAAAATAGTGAGAATAAAAATCATACAACTAAAAACGTCAAAATTTAAGAAAATTCGTCGCTAAAATTTACAACAAAAATGTTTCACCGCTACCAACAGAAAGCAGTGAAAACAAATATCAATCCGCATGTTTTTGCAATATGAAGTGAATCTTATTTAACACAAAAAAGGATAATAATTAAAATTAAAAAATTATCATTTCCACTAAAAGATTACCCCAGTCGACAACGAATGGTTATCTTGCAAGATCTTGCAAGATAACCATTCATCTTGCAAATATGCAAATAAATGGAACATGATCGAACAAGATCAAAATGAGACGCGAACATTGCTTCCTATCAATTTTTGTTACATTGTGATACATAATTACAACGAAATTCAAAAAGAAAGTAAATTGTTTTCCATAGTAGCAAAACAAGAAATTTGAAGCACGAATTAATGTAAATAAATGAGAGTAACCAGTATTAATACCAACGGCTGTAATAAAATACAGACATCTGGTATAAATTTTGTTTCAAATGATCTCTGAATACTCCTTCCACTATATTTTGGTAATGGTTTGCGCTAAATGAAAGATAATGCGTCTAAAACAGCCAATTATAGCAGAGCTCGACCGCAGCGAACTTGCAAGAATCTTGCAAGATAACTATTCTTCTTGCAAGATCTTGCAAAATAGCCATCTTCTTGCAAGATCTTGCAAGATAACCATTTTCTTGCAAGATCTTGCAAGATAGCCATCTGGTCTTGACTAGGGTAATCGTTGAGTGGAAATAATTATTTTTTATTCTAATTATTCTTTTTGTATATGATTATCTTCATGTTATTGCGAAGGCATGCCGATTGATGTTTTACTGCTTTCTGTCTGTACCGGTGAAAAATTTTTTATAGCTCTTTAAGCAGTGAAAACAAAAATTTCACCACTAAAAACCACTAATATTACAAAATGTTAAAATCCACGATTTCGAAATATTGTGAAGTGAATCTGATTTAAATAATATAAGGCAAAACAGTTTTGATAAGTTAATGGCAAAGATTTAGAACACGTTGTTAGGGAGGTCTAGCTTTGGTCTGAGATAGACAAGTACAAGATTCAATCCAGCATCCTTGTGCAAGTCTTGGGTGTAAAAATGTTTTAACGGCCCTTTTTCGGTTCTTCTCTTTCTCCGAGGTTTCATATCTCAAGCCAAATTAACAGAGGAAAAGTAGAGCGCGTTCTCAAATATGTCTTCTGCATATTTTAGGAGCTTTTTCTCTCTCAACAAAAACAGAATTTGCCCACAAATAACACGAATGATTACGAAGTTTTGTAAGCCTTTGTGCTATTTGATCTTAACAGTTTTAAAGCAATTGTTTGTATTTGCCGTTAGATAATGAGAATATGACGATAATAGAATTTTTTTTTGCAGTTTGATCAATCTTAGGCAGCATTTTGCATAACAACAACGAAATTCTTCTAAAAATATTTAAATATTGAAATACAATTAAATATTAATAACAACCACAACTCTAAATAGTGGCCTTATATGCTAATGCAGTGTATGCTAATCCAAAAATTAAAGTCAAGTTTCGAAAATGAAGTCAATTTTCGGCAGAATGAAATCAAATTTCAAGTTCTTAGCAGACGTGCCTCATCGAAAAAAGTGTGTCAAATCAGTATACCTTTTGGAGTAGTCAAAATGAGCAATTAATTTTTGGATAGAAATTTTATACTTCAAAACAAACTGGAAAAAATAAGTCTTTATAAAACAAATCACACGATCTTGTGTACAGTTGGGTTGACAGCTGCAAAAAAATCGCCACTGAAATTTCTTCGGTTTTATTTTGTACTTGAGAACAACACTAACTCGCGGCAATGTTGAAGAAAATCCTGAACCGTTCCAAACTTTTGAACTGGACCGTTCGACTTTTGATAATAAATGCTATCCATCTTACAAACTCTCACATAATATTCAAATAAAACCAATTGTCTTACAAAGAGATAGGGTTGTTGGAATTTGGTTTCCTTTAAAGTTAACACTTTAAAGTTGAAAAAGATAAACATATCAGATTGCTATCACAAGTTTTCTGAAAAAATTGGGCCAAAAATTAATGAACGTCCGATAACTAAATGTTTTCTGATCATTTTGTACAATCTAAAAGAAAAAGCTTCAGAACTTTTTGTACAAGTTGAGCGCTAAAGTACCTCAAGCATGTTCTTTAACAGACAGTAATCTTTCATTTGGTGAATATATCAATGACCAATTCAATACAAAAAAATGAAATGCATGATACCTTACATCTGATTTGCCGCTGAGCACGACAAATGTGGACAGTCTCTTACGCATCAGCATCGAAACTAATCAATCGGTAAATGATTAATGTTTTATGTCAAAACAACAAATTGTAGAAAAGAGGAGCATGGCATCATATTATCAGGGTAAACTAAAGGTGATTGAGCGGAATACAGATCAGAATTTTTGAAAAGAAAAACGAAATGTTTCGCTGGTAACAATTCAATAGGGATTTGGCTTTAGGAGCGGCAACCAAAGTACCAATATATAACAATTCGATGAGCTGTTCAATTTTTGTTGATCACTTGAACAAAATGGACCCACATAAATCTGTAACTCTTCATTGGAACAAAACGGAAAAGTGCTAAACCATAGATACCAGAGGGGCTTAACAAATTAAGATAAAAAAAACCATCTTTTTCGCCAGCAATAAAAACTCTCTCATAACTACGATATTTTTCATGAGGTCCAAAGCTCCTTAACCTAGTCAACCAAAAGTTAAGGGAGGCACAGAATAAATATGCTGATTTTTAGGGAAATTTTTTCATCAATAAAACTTTAGAGAACCACAGCAAAGGTTGTAACATCTCTGAAATTGAAAGAGATGGGCTTCAAGCTACCGACAAAAACGAAATTTGAAATGCTTTCAATAAAACAGTTACGGAAACGGCCAACTATGTGGGTGATGTTGTTCTTCTCAATATCCAAAATCTGGAGCACTGTTCTGAAAAATCAATTCTAGAGATTTAACGTTAAAAAAATCTAACTCGCTATTGACAGCTCCATCTACGGTCAATTTCCTGATTCAGGTGCGTGGGCTCTAAGCACCGGAACACGGAAAATTAGTACGCATATGCCATTATTTATTCAAACTTTTTAATGAACGCGGTCTTTTTTCAAGTATTCTAAATTCTGCAATTTTCAAACCAATTCGTCAAAAGGGTCAACCTCACAGACGATTATCTATTGACTTTTATCGGTCAAACCAACTTTTGCTAAAATATCTGAGAAACTTCAGCTCACGCAAAAATTGGATCACAACAATCAAAACAATCTGTTGAATAAAGAGCAGTTAGGATTCCAAAAGAAAAAAATCGTAAGGAGATGCAGTATTGTTTACATTGAGAAAGTAATAATAACATCGAAAATGGGATAAACGCTGCAGCAAACTTTTATAATTTGCAAAAGCATTCCATTCAATTTCGAACGAAATCTTCCTTAAAAAGAGTAGAGTTTCAACAGAGCCACATTTTTCTCGAACAAGGATGAAATAATACCAAAAGTTACTTTTAACGAAAACGTAATAAAATGTGCTGAAAGTTTTCGTTATTTAGGATTAAACCTTCCTAAAAAAATTGTCATCTGAAGTAATACATCTAAAGGTAGTTCTGAGAAAAATATGCTTTTGGAAATAAGGTTTCATGTTTTCAAATCTTTAACCCTCTCTCGTTTTTCACAAACTTTTGGTTATTTTTAATAATTTACACGTTTTTAAAAAGACAAATGTATTATTTTCAAAAACGTGAAGTATAACAGACATGATTAAACCATGTCTTCTCTAGATAAGGTCATAACTTGGATTTTATAGAGTTTTTGGGAAACAAGAGTTAGAAAAATGAGTCGTTCTGCCCCCCCCCCCAGCTTAGTTATCATGTAACTTTAACAGAATCGCGTGCTACAAAACAACAGGTATTTTGTAAATGGGACATGAAAATGTTGCGAGTTTACTCAATTTGACACGTCGAGGTTTGTCGATTGTTGATCAAGATCTTATTGTTAGTTACAGCAATTGCAAATAAATTAAACTCTTTTCACCTTGATTTTACAAAATTTGAAAAAGAAAAATTCTTGGTTGTGAGAAATACAGTTTATAACAGTTTCAAAGTCTGAGTGCTTCAATCGCGCATTTTGCCTTATATTTGATATTTTTTTCAGGATACAATTCTAATCGACAGTTTCAGAATATTCCTAATAAAATGCGCTATGAACAGTGTGCTATCACACTTTTCCGAGGGTTTGGCTTTGGTCAGGTAAAGATCTGGTTCGGGGTGGCGACTTACAGAGTCCAAAGCTGACGACGTCCAGTCAAATCCAGGTGTGATGAGGGTTTTCAACACGTCCAGATGGTTGCTTTGGGCTGCAATGTGAAGAGGACTTCTACCAACCTGAAAAAATAACATAACAGTTTTACTATTTTAGTGTTTAGCAAATTTTCAATTTCTAAGATCTCAACTAATTGCTCTTTTTATTATATAATGAAAAATTTTCTTGCTCCTTTTTTCCTCGTATTTGAGAACACGTAAAAAATTAACCGAACGGTTATGCTTCATAACTTACATCTTTCCTTCAAAAAAATTTTGATAAAAACGTTTTTATCAAAATTTTTTTGAAAGAAAGACGTAAATTAAGAAGCATAACCGTCCGGTTAATTTCTTACGTGTTCACAAATACGAGATAAAACAAGAGCCAGGAAATTTTTCATAATTTGAAATCAACCGGGTTGCTTATCGAACGAGTGTAATTAGCTCGAGAAAATGAGTTATGAAAATAGAAAATGTGTTCTTGGGGAAAAGGAAACAATTCTCAAATGTTATGAACAATTTATAGGTAGTATTTTATATTAAAATAACTCTATGCATCCAAAATTGTTTAATGCATGAAAAAAAAACAATTAACTCTTAAAAGCAACGAAAATTTAAATAGTACCAAGCAGGCCAAAGCATTAAATACATTCACTTATGCAAATGAAAAAAAGTAGGTGGTAGCTTGTAGGAGAAGGTGCGGGAGGGGAGTAGATAGTTATTATCACTGATCATTGACAACGCACTGAAACTTTACTTAAAACCTTATTGGCCAGCCTTCCAGAACAAAAGTCAATACCCGAAAAGAGAACACTCTAAGTCAGTTTAGCATCTTCAGTTTGCCCTTCACAATTATTTCAACGTTTATCAATATTCCTTTCATATCTGATAAACTGCATTATTGGAAAGAAGTCCGCATTACTCTCAAATCACGTCGATATCTTAAACAATTAAACGAAGGTAACAATTGGTTTTAAGAATTTTTCTGTTAGGAAAAAAACAGGTAGCTGAGCTGTTATTTTATAAAATTTTTTACTGTTGTTATCGAGAAAATAAAGCAATAAAAATGTTGTTATTATTAAAATTTTTGAGTGCAAGTTTTACGTTGCTTTTGCGCCAACTATTTTGCAGTATATTTATGCAGACTTGAGAAACACGAATGTCAGTGAATTTATTTAACTTGTTACAAAAATTGTTTTCGGCTTTCAGTCAAATGCTGTCCGCAATCAATTTTGGAAAAAAACTCACGGAAAAACCCATTGACCAATTTAATTTCAGATAGATATTAAATCCCACGAAAAAAACCCAACTGAAATAACCCCCCCCCCACTGATATAAACCTCACTTGTTTTTCAACGAGCTGCGGCCATGCCATGCCTTAGTTCAAATCACGACCAAAATTCAAGTAGAGGTTTACTTCCATGGGGTTGTTTTCCTTGGGGTTTTACTTCGTATTTAAAACTATGTGACTTTTTTTCCTTGATGGTTTATTCCCTAGACCTTTTCGGGATGAATAAACCAGTTGAAATGTTTACACTAGTGTGAAAAACATCGCACAAGATTATCGTCGTCACTTTTCTTTTTATACAGCATGAGACCTCTACAAGCAGCTTGGATAAATAATAAACAAAACCGTTTTTTAAAGCATTACAGCACAGGACTATACTCTGGCTCAAATCTATGTTGTTCAAACTGATTTTACATTTTAATATAGGTTTCTGATCACTTTCTTTATGACCAAAACCTTAATATTCAAATTTAATTATTCATTAAACATAAAATTTTAGGTTTTTAGAACATAAAATTTTAGGAAAAAGTTAGAAACATGAATGATTTTGTTTGCTTGCAAAAATCAAACTTGGGAAAAGGCTAGAAAATGAATTTCAAGTAATTAATTTTCCCAGGAACAAGAATTGAAAGAGGAAAAAAGTTTTTGCGTTCATTTATAGGATGGGCCACCACTGCAAGTGCAAAGCAAAACAACGTGTAGTTTTAGAAACTCGCACAAATTACGGTGAACAGTTAGTTAAGCTGCACTGAGCAGATTGTTGGTTATAATAGGAGTAGGAAGGTGGTTTTTAATACCGTTCGTAAACCTATTTAACGTAATTTTAACCACTGATCTCTTTCTCTACCGCTAATTATATCATATTCAGAAGAAAATTTCAAGTTTACTGATTTCAAATTTTCATAGTTTCTGTTGTATATTAAAAGTAAAACTCTTTTGAGCTGTAAGAACGTTGATAAAACTTAACCCAGATATCAAATAGAGTCTTTAAAGTTAAAATTCACGCGACTGTTGTTGTTAACTTCTGTTTGTCCCAAATCCAGCAGTACTTCAATGAGCTATTTTTATACGTTTTGAGTATTTTTTTCTGGTATGCATAAATTACTCAAATGGATGTAAAAAAATTGAATGAAAAACAATGAACTGGCTCGTTTCAAGTTGTAGCGAGATTTGAAGCTAAAAAAAATTCATATTTTATTGAAGTGACTCCTTCTCTGATAATTAAAAATAGAACTCAGCTACAAATTTCTTTTTTTTAATTAGAACATTTGATCACATCTGCCCTCAAAGTCTTTTTTGTAAAAAAAGTCTCTAGGCTGTTTGTCAGAACAAAAAAATCCGCTTATATTTGTTTGCTTTTAAATACTTTACTTTTTAAAAAATTGTCGAATTCAATATTAAGTCAACACAGTGAGACAAAAATTAAAAATCCGTTTATTGAGTCGTAAAAAAATGTTTTGAAATAAAACAAAAGATTTTGAAACGCTACATTCAATTCTAGCTCTAAAAGAAATTCAAAGAAGTTCAAAAACTACTCTGATTTTCTTTAGAAGAAAGTCAACTTACCGTGTTATTGCTGCATTGATGCGGCGAACGTTTTCTATTGTATATTGTTATGCTGCTAAACATAATGGCAACAAATACTTCAGATAAAATATGAAATAATTAAAAATAAAAGGATCGAGGGGTTACAAAAAGGCTTTGAATAATAAACGGGAGTTTCAATTTATTCGACATTTACAAATAATGATACATTAAACAGCCTCAAGACTGTTATCTTGTTTTCAGATTCAAGGAACTATGTTTTTTTTAAAAGTACTAGAGATATTGGTACTCAATTTTTTGGATCTTTTCCGTTTGTGCCCCCCGCCCCCCTCATTACGTTATGCACCCCCCCCCCCCCCCCCCCCAGATACAGAGCACATGTCATTACATGGTAAATTATTATGTAAAAATATGACACGTGCGTCTGGGGGGTGCAAATAATATGCACCCACTAAGCTGGGGGCAGGGGCGCACAAATGGAAAAGATCCATTTTTTCAAACTTGGTGAGGTTAGGGGGGTGTACATGTAAACAGGCGAAAGAGTGCGAAAACAAGCTACAGGTCAAGTTGAAAACTGGAATTAAATTTATTGCCAGGGTAGCAAGGTAGCTCGAAGCAATTACTATAAAGTGGCTATCTTTTTCGCAGATATGTGTAAAAGATAGTGTAAATTTTTAATCCCTTTAGCCTTTTGACTTGTATTAAATTGACATATACTGCTCCAAAATGCTAAAAGGCATTTAACCCAAAAAATTCCACATTGTCAAAAAAGCCATTAAAGCAGTCGCGTTAAAAATGTGCCCTAAACGTGTTTAAAAAAGATTACAGGAAAATTTGTTAAAATGGACGGAATTGAAAATATTGGCAAAAATTGCTTCAAAAAGAGTTTAAGACCATTGCAGGTACTTTAGGGCGCAACTTCAATAGGAATCAATTTCTTTCCCCAGCTAAGATCCGCCTGTTAGTTTGATCTGTTCCTGTTTTAGACGTCACTTTGGAAAAAACTCAATCGTGTGACAATTACGTAACTGGCGTTATTGCGCTTTTACCGCTAACAGATATATTATGTAACAGAATGGTATTGGGCAAGGTAGCAATATGTAACTTATTACGTAACAAGATATAAATTTCGGATCTTTTCCGTTTGTGCCCCCCTCCCCCTCCCCCCCCCCCCCCCCCCCCCCACCCAGTACGCCATTAGGTTGTGCCCCCCCCCCCCCGTTACAGAGCACGTGTTATTACATAGTAATTCGTTATGTAAAAATATGGCACGTGCGTCTGGATTTGCAAATAATATACACCTAAGCTGGGGGTGGGGGGGGGGGGGGGGGGGTGGGCACAAACAGAAAAGATCCATTTTAATTGTTTTTTCCACGGGTCACGATTTATATATACGTAATGTGCAGAACGCGGAAGTAATAAAATAGACGGAAAATACACAAGTAAATAATAAATTGTTAAAAGTAAATTTGTATTGTTTTATTAAAGTCGCCGCCTAATGAATTATAAAACGGACGCTTACAAGTCAAAATGCAAAAATGCATCTTGAGGGCGGGACTAAATTTATTCAAATCGTATGGGGATTATTCGTTCAAACTGCGAAACAGGAAATGCAGAAAAATCCGCTCACATTTGTAATTGGAATGGAAAACTTGAAGGAAAAACGTGAACAATTATCCAAAAAATGGACTTTATTGGAAATGGGCGTCAGGAAAATGTAAGCAAATTAGTTTGTCTCTTCAAAGATGTCAAAATATTCTTTTATCGAAATTGACAGATTAAAAAAACATGTAATAAACTATGAACAATTCAAAAAATATGACCAAAAAATGTTAAAAACCGCCTTAGTAATGGCTGAATTTCGTTTAAGCGAGAAAGACGAAAAGGCTAAATGGCAGATTAAGGAAAAATGTTCCAATTTGAGCGCAATTTTTGTTTGTTTGTTTCTGTTCATTGAAGACATTCTTTGTTAAAAACAGAAACACGAAAAAACAAAGAATGTTTGAAATTACTTGTTAGTCGAAACAAAACATTTTCTAATTTAACAAGATGACAAAGCTAAAATTGAACCTAATTTTAACTTCTTATAAAGTTTAACTGCGTAAAAATTCCAAAAATTGCGTAAAATAGACTTATCAATGACAAAGTATTATAGTGTCTCGCATTTTTAACCTGATTAAACCCCTATATCTTAACCCTGATTATTTCACCTGTCAATCATCTCACCCCGTTTTTAATTCTTAGTTTAATTGTGAAGCTAACATTGAAAATTGAGAAGTTGGGTTTGGGAAAGGTTTTGGGGTGAAAAGTTTGCGGGGTTAAATTAATCGGGTTGAAAAGAATTAGACGGAATAGATTGCGTTATTTGTGGATTGCAAAGAAAATAAACAAAAGAAGCAGATTAAAACGTACCTTTAAGATTATTGGCATAAAATAATGCGCATAATATGTCCCAAATCAGCAAATACTATAAAAAATTATCCAAAAAACCGATGATAATAATAATCTAAATCAGTTATAAAAATATACGTTTCAGAATTTCGGAATAGAATAACGAGATTGATACACTAACTTGTAATCTCTTATTTAGTATTAATATATTTATTAGTAAACCCTACAGTGAAGGTTACCTATTGTAATTCGACTTATGAATGATATCTTTAATAAGAAAAGCTTCAAATAAATCGGCATCTTTGAAGTAGTTCTGATGTGAGGCTAGTCGGCGGCGGCTGAGCTTAGTTTTGACGACCAGTATAATACTCGAGAGAAAGGATTTCCTGCTAATCAAGCTACTTATTTGTTGCCTATCAATATCATTCGAGAATGTGTTCCAACCCTCAAATTTTATTGGCATTTGTGATGTATAAAATGCACTCTGAAACAAATCTTCTAAAAGGCCCCCCCTCCCTTTTACCCTTGGTCTAATGTACCGCCCTCTCCACGCGGGGCAGTCTTAATTAGGGTTTCGCTGGGTCCGGGTACAAATAGGTCAAACTGCGTGATTAAATTTAATGATGTTAAAAATAGGCCAGTTGAGACATGGAAAAGAATTAAAACTAATTGAGTCTTTTCGAGAAAATAAACAAAAATAATCGACTATGATATCATTCAGACTAAATCCAATTACCCTGGGATATACTGTAAAAAATTGGTTGCATTCAAGCTTTTGAAAAAAAAAAACAAAATTGAACCATGAACTGGAAATTTTCAAGAGTTTTGATTCTGTCAGCAATGAAAGACAAAAATAGTTTAAAAAATAATTTTTTTTAAAAAATCCGAGTTATATTTTCTGAAATTTGGCAGAAGGTCAACTTGTACTTAAATTAAACCAGAATTATATATTTTGTTAAATCATAAGTTTGAACCCGATACAATTAAATGATGATTTTCAGAGTATGAGAGACCATGAAAAAATGCTGCAAAGGTTACTTACTTTAAAAATCATCCATTTTGTGTTTGGGAAATTGATTAGAGCGTACGCAAGAAAATCTTACGGAGGCATAGTTTAGTTTTATTATAAAAAACTAAACGGATGTCATCCCCCAAAGCTTTTCATGAAAAATTTAAAGGACTAATGTTTAAGTTCAAGGCAAAATTTGTTCACGAACCATTTGTTATTGGACCATTTTACGATCACAAAAAAGTTGTCGAAAAAGAAATATGAACGCGGTTACTTTAGTAAAAATAAATTGTTCACAAGAGGTCTTCCGTTCTGTTTTGTTTTCAGCCGTGCATAAGGAGATCCTGGAATGTTGCACAGATACAAAAACAAATTCATAATCACTTTCACACAAACAGTGTTCATAGGTGAACAGACAAAACAGTCCCAGACAAAACAGTCCCGGACAAAACAGTCCCAGACAAAAACAGTTCCGGACAAAACAGTCCCAAATAGCAAAATATTCTCGGACTAAACAGTCCCAGGCAAAATAGTACTAAGAAAACAGACAAAACAGTCCCAGGTAAAATAGTCCTACGAAAACAGACAAAACAGTCCAAGACAAAATAGTACGAACGAAATATGGAGTCAAATATATGCACATCAGTTAACAAAGAAACCCATTAAGTCATTCATTTGATTGTATTTCTTTGAACAAATATTAAGCTGATTACAACTTAGTTTTAGCCAAATTATGCATTTTGAAACAAATTTTTGGTTTAGTCCTAATTCATATCAATCAAAAACACTGCATTCAGAAATTTGACTCATAGATTATGATTGTTAATTGCTTGTAGATTATTTTTACAGTTGTTTCAATATTTTATTTGGGACTATTTTGTCTGGGACTGTTTTGTCTGTTTTTTTAGGACTATTTTGTCTAGGACTGTTTTGTCTGGGAATATTTTGCGATTTGGGACCGTTTTGTTTGGGACTGTTTTGTCTGGGACTGTTTTGTCCGGACACGTGTTCATATTATCATCGAGGTTCAGGTAACAAATTTTTGCTGCAGATTTTAGATTAAAATACATTTTGCACTTTTCCATTGCAAAATTTAATTAATCGTTTTTTCAATACTGAATTTCTTTTTGCAAGAACAGCTAGGTTTCTCAATCAGGGTTGGTTAAATAATTTTTATTTAAAAATATATGAAAATCAGTTAATTGACGTTGAAAGGCTGTCAGTACAAAAGGTAAGTTTCAAAAGATAAAAAATGCTCATAACTTAACTATTTAGGTCGATTTCAATTCTGCCTATGGTTTTCTGTTTTTTTTTCTCTTAATTCATGTTCTAAAAAAATGAAAAAAGACATTTTAATTAACGTCAAATCGAGGTGTAAGAATTGTTCATGTTAAATCAGAACAGCCCTAATTTCATACAAATTTTCGAGCAATTTATTTGAAAGCGAGTCGAAAAACAGGGTCAAATAGCAAAATACTTAATACACCAAAATATCTAATGTCAAAATACTCTTTTTCTTCCTCCTCGTTTTACCAATCAATTGTTTGATCACAAATTGGCACTAAAACAGTATAATCATACATATCGTTAACTTCTCGGATGTGTTATCTAATTTCATTGCAACTCCTATGTACTGCTAGAAGTGATCAAATGAACTAGACTTACATCTGACACTCGTTAAAAGTTTGATAAGTGATCTCACTAAGGCTTCTGTTTGCTAAAATTATTCTCTGATAACTTTAACAATTCAGTTAAGCAGTCGGTATGTTTTTGATATTTTCAAACATCGGCTATTTTTGCTTAGGTTTTTTTACTCACACCACAAAAACCAACCAAGCTCATTTTCCCATGTAACACGAAGCAGAGAGTTTATTTTTGAGCATTTTGTATTCTTTTTAACAATAACCCATGTCTTCATATCAAAAGATGATTTTTTTGTTGGCAAACTGAAAGAATTGAATTAAGATACGTCATTCTGACAAAAATCTCACCTTGTTAGCGTAATTAAGCCACGAGTTGTGGGTCATCGTGTGTACTATAAAGACGAAAAAATAATATTGACAAAATTGCAGCTATTAATCTAAATTGCCAGAACTAGAAGCTGAATAAACTCATAAGAGATGTACAAACGTGAAAATACTCAGTGATATGAAACAGTTGAGAGGTTAAACTAGAGTGACGTAATTTTTGCTTTTTAAAGCAATTTTCGATCAACGTACTTCAAAAATAAACAAATTAACCGAAAACGTAAAAGTCAATTTCCTTGTCAAGTGTGAAATAATGAGAAATAGAATTCAATAAGTGTAATTTTGTGAACTTGAACAAAATTTTCCCTAAAACGTCGATTTCTTAACGCGTTTAAAATCCTCTTTCAATTCTATATCGATCGCAATTTAAACAAAATTGTCGCTTATGAAAATAACGGTCTTAAAAAGACGTAAATTTTTTTTTATCAGTGAGTAACTTGAAGATATGCAAAACAGTTGAAAGAATAAATTTTTCCGTAAGGCAGAACTAAAAAATGGATAATAAAATTCCTCCACTTTTTCAAAAGGGGCGTTGCAAATTAGGTCTCAAGGAGATACAAAAAAGTAAAAATGATTCATTTAGTTGTAAATATACTCATTTTTCCCTTTATAATTCTTTTGAAGCAAAGTAAATCGCAATTTTACCCCCTCTTTTAGATTAGAGTGAAATTCGCCCAAAGGGGTTTTGTATGAATGTGAACAATATAATATCAATATAGCTGTCGAAATAATATTGAAATTTTAATTCCCCCAGTACAGTCTCTTTACTTCCTTTTGTTGTAAGGAATGGGTGATACAAACAGGTTGACAAAAGTCCTGTAATTGAATGATCAGCTTTGATATAAATATGCTTGTATGAAGGTAAAATTAAATGCCAGTAACCCTAAATGTTTGCAAAGTATGAAAAAATTAAAAAAGTTGCATACTATCAAAGCTAATGAAAATCAGATTCTAAATTTTTGATACAAATCAACAGATAGAGTTAATAAATACCCAAAAAAACAAAAAGTTTGTAAGAATATTTCTCAAAAGTGTGCTACAAAAATTGGTTGTTTTGGTTTTCAAAGCATAAATGAAGCTCAGAATTTTCGTAAAAGAGCATCCACAAGAAACGGTATCAGAGATGCAAGAATTTTGACAGTAAAACTGGATGAATTTCGGATAAACTTTTCCTAAAAAAACAGCATCAACATAATGTTTGATATTCAATGTTGTTTGATAAAGAAAAATTGATGCACGAACTAATCTATACAATTGTCTAAATTGGAAATATTTCTGATACAAACCGAGACGTATAATAAACCCAAAATCGGGGCGCGGTCTGAGGGGGCGTGTACTGTAGTTACAATTAGAAATTGTGGGCGTATTCCCGGCGGAATAAACGTGAAATAATTCTAACTAGCCCGGGCTATTTTATCAGCTCATCGATCCAGAAATTAACATTCTGTCACTGTTTATGGGCAATTTTTAGGGCCAAATTTCAGCCCAGACTGGGAATAGAAATGCCTGGTTTATAACTTATTATAACTATTTATAACTTTTTACGGCTGGATTCTGTTTTGCCATATTAAGAGATCGTTGACCTTGCAGTATTAGCTTTGTTAGACAAGTAATTTTCAAAGGTCTATTTGTTTTTTCAATTTGCATTTTGATTTAAGTTAACCCATGTGGGAAATTATTTGCGACGTGTCATTTATATCTAGAGTTTTTATTACTAGATTTAATATGAAAGGTCTTTTAGGTCTAAGGTCAACGGACCCATAAAGTGCAAATCGTTGATACATGTGATTAACCAGACCAAAAACTTCCCAATATCTTTCAAATTTTAATTTGTGTTAATCTAAAATTTAAAAAAATCGAGTTGCGGTTTGAAAGACAAGTAAAATATTTAATGCATAAGTTAAGTCTCACAGCTCAAGGCTCGTGAAATCCATATCAAGAGTTCAAAAATATCTTTTCAAGATTTTTGGAACAAAAATTTTTGACAACTCAGTAATTTGAAATCATCAGCATCTTTAATCACGTTTTACCGCGTCGCCTTCACAAAAAATGCTATTTAAATTAACAAAAAAGTATTTTATTGACATTTTAAAGATCATCTGATTACACTGCTATGCTCAAAGATTATCGAGTAAAAGATATAGAAAGAAGGCAAAAAATGTCTTTTCAAGCACCCTTGGTTTTAGGTTTTTGATTGGTTTTGGTTCTTCAGAAACAAAAAAGATACCCATGCCATAATCAAATTAGACACCAGTTACTTTCTTGAACACCATGTGTTATTATTTTTCTTTAAAAAAGTTTAGGCTTAGAAGAACAGATTTTGGAAACTTTTAGACTCGATGACACTCAAAATCGTTTTTAAGACATGAAAAACATTTGATTAAGGAAATTGTTTGGTTAAGATTAAGCAAGTGCAAAGCAGAGAAACATTCAAGAGTTTGAGTTGATTAAGCAATATGAGCCTAAATTTTCTCTCTTTTTTGTTTTTATCCCTGCTGTAATAAAAAAACATGCTTTAAAAAATGCTTGAAACCGATGTGTGCTGTAATATTTTCCATAAAACCACGGTATAAAAAAATGTGGTCAACACATGTTTTTGTTTATTTCTCATAAAAATCACCTGCACTGAAATCTATATTTTAAATGCAAATGGCGTAGAAAATTTTAAAAGAACGAAAAATTTACTGTAATAGTAGAATTAGTCAGATTTCTTGTAAACTGTTTCCTGTTTTTTCTTATTTTTTGTAAACTGAAAATTGTAGCTGATTACAAAAATACCATCCCTTTGCGACAAGCACACAAAATTTTTCCATATATCTCGGCTTCATTGTAAAGGGAGTTTCATCGGAATCTAAAAGTAAACCAATGTATACGTGGATTTGATAAGTCTTCCGTTTTTTAAACTTCTTATAGCTCTGTTCTCGGTTGCTATTAAACGCCAGAGAACAAAACCTCTCCTTTACAAGGAAAGATCCCAGGAAAACCGCGATTAGATCAGGTGTTTAAAATTGAGCAAACGGCATTGATTATTTCTGTTTTTTTTTTAAAAATTAACAATAGAGATAACTTGCCCTTTTTTATTAGAATTGCAAAATAACTCAACAATTTTGTAATTTTGAACCAGCTCTGAAAATAAACTTTTTGTTGTAATTTCATGGTCTCGTGTAATGTAGAAAAATCTTTGTTCTTTGTTATTACTTCATTACTCGAGTTTGTTCAATATTTCAACTTCAATCCAAATTAACGACATGGAGGAAAAAAATCATTTCACAAACAACACAAAACAAATTTTTCCCGCTAGTAGATACCATGCTAAACAGCGTCCTCCCAATTAAAAAAAAGGAGTTTAATTGAGAATATGTCTAAATAATACAAAACTCAGAAGTTTTAAAGAAACTAATAAATGTGGCCCACGTGAAAAAATTTTCAAAATAAAACAAAAAATGGTAGAAGACTGTTTTAACCCTGATTCTTGTTTTTTCATCATATCAGTCGTTGTGAAGGTGAGATTTTCATCGCAAAAAAGTTAGCGTTTAAGCATTGTTTAATTTTCAAAAACTAAAGCGTTAAACTATTCGAAATTTTGTTCATGATTTTTTTTTCCATTTTAAAAAAGAAAATTTGTCGCAGTAAGAAAACCACATCATTTTTTCAAACTCGTGTGAAAACGAAGATAGATGTCAAAATTGGTGACCTCTCCCAGGGAAAGAAACAGTTCCAAATTGGGTCAAACGTTTTTCCGACAGAATTTTTGATGCCATTATTCAGAATTAATTTAATAGAGAAGTCAGACAACAGTTTCTATCAGTCAAAGACAACATCTTTCTAGCGGCTAAAAAGAAAAATTTAATTCTAATGATACATAACACTTTTTCCGAGATAATACAAGTTTTTTAGTCATCGGTGGTAGCAATTTTGCATGTGCTTCAAAGAAGCAAATTAAACAAGTGTGCTCACTTAGTACAGCTGCAGATAAAGATCCAACTAGCAATGTTGGAAAGAAAAGCGGAGAAGCTACGGAAAAATGCACAATAAATTCTTAATGTGCTATTTATTTCTCGATTCTAAACAAATTTTCAACTTGCTACAAGCTAAGAGCGAATAGTATGTATTGTTTGCAATAAATTGACTGCTAATACTTCATAATAGGACATTAAACTAAAAGGCAAAACAACTAAAAGGCTTAAAAATTTTTCCTTGTTTTTTTCCTCAAAACTAAACTTCAGTCCATAGAACATTTTGCGCTTTTTTTTACATCTTTCAAGGATGCTCATAAAAATTAATAATTTGGATAACTCATTACACTTTGATGATAATTTTTCTTTGATAATCGATGCGATTTTTTCGAGCACAATACAATATTAAAAAAATCGAAGGCAATACGGATTTCAAGCACATTTTTTAGCACTCCCAAAACTTCAACTTCATTTTTAAAAATTGTAAGGGGAATCCGTCACTTTTGATTTTTTTTTCGAAAACCATTGGCTCTCGAGCCTCTGTTGATTTACTGCTGAAAACGTTTGTTTTCAGAATTCGAAAATAGAATAAAAATGGGAAAAAAACTGCTAATGAATTTTATGTAAATTTTGCCCATTTGAAAAATTAAACTGACAATATTGTTCGTAATTTAAGAAGCAAAGCTCAAGAGGTGACAAGAACGCAATGGTTTTAATTTTAATTTTATTTACTCTATATTCAATAATTTTTTCCATTAAGAATATACTCTATTTCTTATTAAACTTCAGATAATTTAAGTAATGTTTTGCTCCAGTGCAACTCGTCGGACGATGATTCGATGCACAAACAAATTCTTCTAAAAAAAGTTAAACTTTTTAAAATAGTATGTCATCCAACATTTTTTATACTTTTATCTATAAAAAAATGGCGAAGCTTATATTTTCGTGGATCTGTTAATGAAATAGGACGTGAATTTTTTCAAAAACAAAATCAAAAATGGTTGTCTTAGATATGGCCTAAATACTAACTCTCGCTGAGACTAGGCTGCGTGAAAGGCGTTAACCGCGTACAAAATGAATTGAAATCAACAAAAACTTAAACATATGTCAACAAAAACCCTGGGAAAATTTGGATAAAGTAGATATAAAACAACGAAAATGTGGCAAAATCAAAATATTAACAATTTATCATCATGACAATTAACGACTTAAGAACCATTAGTGGTCTTTTTAGAGTTTCAGCGAACATAACTATGTGTTATTAGATCATATGTTTGATATTTTATTTACCAAAATTAATTTTCAAAATTATTCAAAAAGATTATAAAAATTACGATGAAAACAGTTTAATTGCTGCTGCTAAAAATTGCCTCAGAAACCATAATATATATTTAGAAATATATATCAGCTTAAAATATTTAGAAACCAAAATTGTCACTTCTCTTAAGAAACGGTTTGATAAAAGTACAAGCATGGAAACTACTTGCCTTTCCATCGATTTATTATTCAAGCTTGACTCATATCACGGCTTCAGTTGGACCAATCATTGGCCGGAGAAATTAGAAAGAGGGGAATGGATATTAAAAAGGTTTCAGTGAATTTCCCTTTATCTTATTTGATTGAAAGAAGTACAGAATAACACTGAAACTATACATTTCCTTTGGATTGTAATACGGAGCATGATTATAACACGGAAGCTAGGTAATTTGCGCGTTTGCGCACGAAGTTCGGACCCCACCCTACACTTTTTTTGACTTTGCTGTCAAACAATTGAGGGCAAAATAACATTTTGAAAAATCTTGTTCAAAAAATGATGCTAAATTTTTCATAAATTTTTTAAATTCAAACCACTGAGCGGGTTAAATAATGCCACATTAGAGGGCCAATGATATCTGCCATCAATAAGACTGCGAGACAAGACAAACAGATAAGTCAAATATAAACGATAAGCATTAATTACGACCAAAAATTCGTGTCTATTAAAAAAAAAATACTTAATAACAGAGTCCGAAAAGAATCAGATAAAACTTTAACTAAATAAAGTAAGTGAAGAACAAAATTTTACTTCATTAGACAAGATATGGGAGATGTCTTTAATTAATATTAGATAGCAAGTAGAAAAGAAAGAAATAAAAAGGGTCAAGATATAAAGCAAGCTTGAATTTTTTGAAAACAAGTTTTTTCGAAGTTATGAACATGATTAGCTGACAACTGAAAAAAAACTTTCATTTTTACCTCCGTATGGAGCGACTGAGACTTGACGTTATCCAGACTATGCCATTCGATTACTAAAAGAATCTCAAATTTTTAATGAGATAAAACGTTGTCTGGGCTGTTACAACCATACTCCTTTCACTAAAAAATAGGCCTTCAATGGCGCCTGTTTTTAATACCAATAATGTGATATGTGACCCTTCATCAATGAGAATCAGTAACAAGTGGACGAAAAAGAACAAAAGGACAAAGATAGAAAGTACAATTATAGTTTTGAAAACAATTAGTTTCGAAGGCATCAAAACCGTTAGTTGATGGCTGAAATTGTCAATTATTTCATTTATAGCTTCGCAAAAAAGGTTGAGAGTTTTCATTATCCAGAATTTTCTAAGCGACCACAAAAACAACAACAAAGAAAGAAAGAAAACTGTAGATAATTTTTGAGAGAAAGCATTGTCTAAGCCGTTAATATCGTAAACTATTCACTAAACAACTATTCACTAAATTTTTAAAAGCAGCCATTTGTTACATTAAAAAATGTTAAAGAGACGTGTTATTTTAAAAATAGGTTATAAAGGGATAAGAAAAAAATGGAAATTGGAAACCATTTTTTAAAACAATTTCATATTCAAGAAAAACATCAGCTAACATCTAAAATCTTTGAAAAGATTAATCTTCATCTCAATAAAAAAGTTGTTGCCATTCAGAACTGTCGTTATACAGAGTATGTCGTAAGTCTACAAGAGCACGACAAATACCAAAAAAATAATGATAAAATTAAATTATGCGAGAAAACGGTGCCGAAGCCGTTAAAACAGTATCTATTAACTGAAAACAAAATATATGTTCAAATTTTTCCACCTTTAACACCAAAATCTTATAGGTGATCCTTAACCGATAAATTTGGTTAAAAAGTAGACAAAAGAAACAAAATTTGGAAAATACAATTATTTTGAAGAAAATAAAATTAGAAGTTATCAAAACCAATGGTTACCAACTGAAATAAAAAAAAGTTTATCTGTGACTCCACAGGAAGGCATAGAAATTAATGCATAAAAATGGCTAAGAAGGCATCGAGGTTATCAAAATTAGAAAGAAATCTAATTAAGTTTTGTGAGAAACCAGTGTCAAAGCCGTTTAAGTCACAATTGTTTAAGTCAATCAAAAAAAGTACAAATGATCAATTGCTGGCAGCTGCAGGCAATCAATGATGTGATTTTGGAGTTGTCAATTATGAGACTATGTAAAAAGAGCAGAAAAGCATAAATGTTTTTTTTATAAAAGTTTATTTTTTAATGTTTAAAAGTTTATTTTTTATGAAAACAGTTTATTTTGAAGACATGAAAACCGTAAGCTGCCAACAGAGATAATTATATAGTTATTTAATGCCATAAGAAACCATTACGGCTAGTATTTTGCGAAAAACATCATACGTCTAAAACATGAACGAAAAACATAGAAATGGTTCAAAAATGAAATGAGTTTTAGGAGAAATATTTTCGAAGCCGTTCAAACCATTATCTATTAACTAAAATCATTATATTTGTGCAAAATTGATTTCCTTGATCACCAATAATGGGATACAAAACCTCTCATTAATCAACAGAATTTGATTCAACTTGTTCAGAAATCAGCAAAATTGTTGTTAATGCTCAAAGTATCAAGAGTATCAAAGACAAAAAAATACATAAATCAGCAAACTGCTATTTTAATTCAATTTCTTTTTCAATTGAGAAATACGCCAGTCTTTGCTGAGACTAAGTCACAACTTGGTTGATAAAATTATGTTTTTAAAGAGGAAAAGCCTTAAAAGCTGAAGAATTTTAATTTTGGAAAACCGGAAAAGTTTTGTTTTCAGAACACTCTCTCAGGACACGTGCGTAAAAATTGTTTTATTTGACGTTTCTACAGATTTACAGGTTATTACAGTTTCTTGCCTGTATTTACGGTTAATTTATACAATATGGGCCAAAAATTTATTTTTGGTGCCATTTCTGATGGAAAAAGGATTGAATGTAAAAAAAACTAAGCCAAAAATTCAACCAAAAACTTGTATCAGACAGTTCAGCAATACTTCAGATCTTTAAAACTACAAGCAACTGTTTTTAAAATTATGAAATATTTAAAAAGTTTTAAATATTTTTAACCAAAATTTTTAACCCTGAATCCATAATTTCTGTAAACAGTATCCGCAAAGTTTTCCAATTCAAGCCCCCAAAAGAATATCAATTGTGGTTACTTAGATTTGTAGAACATACAGTTTATAGCATTCAAAGCAAAATTGGTGGAAAGCATTCATAGACAGTTTTGCATTGTCAAGTGGCGGAAATTTTACTTCATTTTTTAAAAAATAAAGATGAAGTCTTAGAAGGCCACACCAGACAAACAAAGTTTTCCTGACAAACCAGAAAAATGGGAATAGATCTCTTCAATTTTAACAACACATCAAACCTGAAGTTCATCCTGTACATTTGAACTTTTAAGTCGAAGTGAAGCGTGCGGACGAGGGACGTTTAACAGCTCATCATCGGTGGAGAGGAACATTCTAGAATGTCGAGGCTTATCATTCGCATTTCGGGGTGTTGCAAAACCCGACGATTGCAAATTAAAGCGAGTCGGGGTCGGTACTTCGTAAGTAGGCGATGGCGAATCATCACAGTTCTCGTAAATGTTTTCAGCTGGGTTTGACTGGATAAGGTCAAAGTTTTCCTGGCTGAAACTTGTGGGGATGTTTCTGGATACTTCCAAAGTGGGATTTGGAATTGGGAAGCGGGCTGAGTTGCTTTGAGACCTGAAAATTCCTCAGACAACAATTATCTTTTATCGGAAAAAGCCTGAACAGTGTGATCAATGATCAAGATTTCAAAGCCATACATGATAAGATTAGCCTTATTCAAAGCACAAAATTAAACAATGATTAACGTGCGAACGGAACGGATCTAATTTTCGTCGAAAAAATAATTGAAATATAGCTAATAGAATAATTGCGAAAGAGGCAATGAAATTACCAGAAAAAAAATTTTGGAACTGAAGAAAAGCGACATGAATTAACCATCTTGTTCTGAATTTTGGATGCATTTTTGAATTTTTTTCGAATCTTGTGTATCTCTCGTATTAGATTTTTGTAGAAAAATTGATACCAATTGAAACAAGCAGTAGTAATTGTAGAAAAATTAGAAATAAGAACCAGTTTGTTAACAACTAATTGATTATAAATACGCGGTCTATTATCACATTTGAAGTCGCACTAAGGACTTTCCATCAGGCGATTATTGTCTTTTCATAACTCATATCGGTCGAGTATGATATTTTCATAGATCGAACATTTTTATTGAATTACAGACATACATTCGGTTTTCATTTTTTTCTGCTCAAAAACTCACAAAAGGTCCTCACAAAAGATGTTTTGCCACAAGGCGATCTAAACTAAAAGAAATCTGGTTTTTGCCACGAGACTTATTAAACATTGAGTTTATTAACTCAGTCTAAAACTGTAGTTCGATGATTTAATTCAACTTTTTTCGACATATAGCAACGTATAGTTTCAACGATCAATGCAACGTGTCAGTATCAGTAATGTACAAAGTAACGATCAAGACAACAAGTGAAAACTTAGACGGCAAGGTTTTTTCGATGCTCTTTTACTGGTTTTTTGTCTGATGTCATTGACGTCAAAATCAGTTCGTATTCAATCGGCAATTGTCTAGAAAACCTAAAAATATGAAGCCGAAAACCAGCTTAATCGATACATATCATGGTTATATTTACTTAAAATTAGGTTAAATGAACTTTTTCGGAACTTTCTACGCATATTAGAACGTATTTAAATCTTATTTGGGACGATTTATATGCGTATTTGTTATTTAGAAATACTCGATTCTGATTGGTTAATATTCTTTCATTTACTACGTAACATCCTCCGGCCCGGAAGAAGATGTTGGGAAAACTGGTACAAGTTTTACAAGCGGGCGGACGAGTGAACCGGTAGACGTTCGTAAAACGGCGGAGCGCGCGACGCTATCGGAGCCGTAACGGAGTTCCACAATCCGGGCGGTTGGGTAGTAACCCCTAGGGTTGGTTTCCTCAACTATCCAAACCAAGTCACCGGTCTTAAGGTGTTGCTCGGCAGGCGTCTGCCACTTAGAGCGTCGGTTCAGCGTCGGTACATACTCTCTGATCCAACGGGACCAGATCGCATTAGCGTATGACTGCGCACGGACGTAACGTTTACGATGGTTGAGCTCATTATTACCGACAACAGACGGAATACCGGTAGAGTATTCACCTAAAAGAAAGTGGTTGGGCGTTAAAGCGTTCAAATCGCGCGGATCGGCGCTTACGGGTGTTAAAGGACGCGAATTGAGAGCATTCTCCACGAGACAAAAGGTGGTATGCAGTACCTCATCCGTGAGGCGACGCGTGCCAAGAATAGTATACAACACGCGCTTGAAGCTGCGTACCAACCTCTCCCAAATACCACCTTGATGTGGTGCACTGGGTGGATTGAACCTCCACTTTATACCTTTGTGAGCGAGCTCAGCTGCAATGTTGACAACGTTCCACTTTTCAATACTTTCTCGGAGTTCTTTCTCCGCCCCAATAAAGTTAGTGCCATTGTCCGACCAAATCATGGCAGGTGTACCCCTACGTGACACAAACCGCTCAACTCCCATAACACAAGAACTGGTGTCCATGGATGGAACTATCTCGACATGGACAGCGCGAGTAGTGAGACAGGTGAAGAGGAAGCCCCACCTTTTCTCAGTAGTACGGCGGACAGTAACATAGAATGGCCCAAAGTAGTCAACGCCAGTGTTCGTGAAGGGAGGAGACTGGTAAGCAAGTCTCTCCTTAGGTAAGTCAGACATGATTGGTTGCATAGTTACAGCTTGGAATTCTCGGCATCTCAGGCAGTGTGCTTTGATGGAACGCAAGGATGATCTTAGTTTCAGTATTGTATAGTGTTCTTGCACAATTGATCTTAGGTATTCGACGCCTTGATGATAATGCTTTACGTGCGTGTGTTCAAGGAACAGTTTTACAAACGGATGACGTGCGTCTAAGATGATTGGGTACTTTACGTCAAACCCAACTTCAATTAACCGCTTAATGCGGCCCGAGGAACGGATTAGCCCATTTGGACTAATAAACGGTGAATGTGGAGCAATTCGGCTACTCCGTTTAACAAATTTATTGTCAAGAAGATCTTTTCTTTCGGCTTCAAAAGACTCTCCTTGTGCCAAATACTGTAGATGACGCTCGGCTTCGTCAAGCTCAGTAGGGTCAGTAATGCTACCATCGGGGTTACGGTAGCCGGCATGTTTCGGCAAAAGCCGGAGAACGTATGCGGCAATGCGCAAGTACTTTTGATAAGAACTAAACTTATCAAACGGAAACAATGAAGAAACAGGAGTTGTCTGTTTTTTGACAGATGTAGTCAAAGATACAGTGTCTTCTATGATGACTGCTTTGTTGACGCCAAGTTTGATGTTATTAATGACGTCTTTGTTCGGTACGAAAGGGAAACTTGAGTTAGATAAGAAATGTGGACCATTGACCCAACTGCTTAGTTGCAAAACCTCAGCGGACATTCCACGCGTGCCAGCGTCAGCTGGATTATCCTTAGTTGCGACGTGGTTCCATTGGTCAACGCTGGTATACTCCAAAATTTCACAAACGCGGTTTGCTACAAAGATTGGTTGCTTTTCATTAGAGTTTATCCACTGAAGAACGGTCGTGCTGTCTGTCCACATGAATACTTGGTTAACAGTTACAGTAAGTGCCTGAATAATTTCGTTCTTCAGCCGAGCGGCAAGTAGAGCTGCTTGCAATTCCAGTTTAGGGACAGTCATTATTTTCATTGGCGCCACGCGCGCTTTCCCCAAAACAAACGCAAGCTCTGTTTTTATCTTGCCCGTAGGGGTTGTTACTCGGGCTCGAAGAAATGCGACGGCACTAAAAATATCCTGGGAACTGTCACCGAACATATGCAACTCTGTATTATGAAAGGGTCCACTAGAGTAACTTCGAGGAATTTTGATGTTTTCAAGCTTTGGTAAGTCCGCACTCCAGACCAAAAATCTTTGAACCATGTCCTGTGGGAGCTCGTCATCCCATTGCTGTCCTGTGACACGCCAGATGTCTTTTAAGAGCAATCGCGCACCGACGGTAAACGGTGCGACAAGACCAATGGGGTCAAAGACTTTCGAGACAAGACTTAGGACCAAGCGTTGCGTGAGGGACTTGGTGATAGCGCAGCTTGTACCCCTACTCACAACTAAAGTGTCATTAGTGTGATCCCACTTTAACCCTAGCACATGCGATGAATCCTCCTGACATGAAACGATAACCTTGGGCTCAGTAGATTGAGAGGAACCATCAATTCGGTCAGCCAGATTTGGTGCATTGCTTACGAACTTTGTAAGCTTGAACCCACCGAGATGGAGAAGATGTACCAATTCCTTCGATCTATTGAGGGCTTTCTCTGGAGACTCCACTGAGTCAAGGTAATCGTCCATGTAGAAGTTTTCGAGGACGGCTTTTGCAGCTTCGGGGTAAAACTTTGCATTATCTCTTGCAGTGCGTTGCAGTGCATAGTTGGCGCATGTGGGCGAGTCTTTAGCCCCGAAGATGTGGCGCGTATATTGATACACTACAACGTCGGTTGTGGGGTCCTCCCGCCACAGAAAGCGAAGTGATGGTTGATCTGATGGTAATACACCAACCTGTAGAAACATTCCCTCGATGTCGGCAGAGACGGCATATGGATGTTGTCGGAAGCGAAGAAGTACGTAAATAAGGTTTTGGAGCAGATCAGGGGCAGTGAGCAAAGATTTATTCAGTGAGGCGCCATGAAATTTTGCTGCTCCATTGAGCACCCTACGCACCTTACCCGGTTTGTTCGGGTTTAAAACCGGATGGTGGGGTAGGTACCACTCTTTATCAGACCGGTTCTCAACCTTGTGAGCGTCCGAAACCTCAATTACATACCCCTTGTTTAAGTCTTCCTTGATGGTACTAGTATACTTATCTCTAAGGTCTTCATCCTTAGCCAATCGTTTTTCGAGAGCTTTTAGTTGCACAAGGGATGAGAAGTAATTATTTGGGAGCCTGGTGTTATCTGCTGCCCACAACATTCCGACATCGTATCTCAGGCCATTGTGTATGGTGGTACTCTCAAGGATTTCGTGAGCCCTTGCGTCTGCTGCAGATCTTGCGTCGACCTGCTTGTTTGCCCCGAATGATTCAATGTCGTACCATGACTTTACTTGACTTGCTAACTCATTGTCCTGTTCGATATTCACTTTAAAGCACGTTGAGGTTAAACACGAACTTGATGGTAACGGACCGCTTAAGACCCAACCTATGGGTAAGCGTACTGCAATGGGTGAACGCTTCTCATCGGCAGAGAAGTATTCTAACGGGCGGATGGCATGATAAACATCTTGTCCGAGTATCATCTCAATGTCTTTATAGGAATATGTCACGGGATCAAGGACTGCTAAGTGTGGGTAAGTCTCTTGCAGGGCCTGTACATTAATTATATCTGAGCCGACGTTCAGACTCTCCTTAACGAAAGGATTGATGGTAAATGGTTCGAAATCTTGATGTTCTCTTGGTTTCACAGTAACTTCAACAACCCTAGTATCAACTACTTCTTCGGTATTAATACCTTTGACAGTTAGCTTTAGTGCTTTACCGTGCAAACCGAGTCTATCTGCGAGACTACCGGCCACCCAAGAGTTACTGCAGGCGGTATCACACAAAACTAAAGCTTTGGTATCTAAACCGGACGAATTGACCAACTGCAAATCAGTCACCTGAAGGAGCCCCTTAACATCGGTAACAGATGACATTGTTGTGGTCTTATTAGGCTGGAGTTGACTAGAAGTTGCTTTACTTTGACCTGTGTTGCCAGAAGACTGGATGGTATTGGGATTTGTTGACTGTTTTGTTGGGAAAACCCTATCTGCTCCATGCAATAGTGTGTTATGCGAACTTTTGCACCCTTCTGCTCGGCACTTTCTTGGTTGAGGGCACTGGCGGAATGTGTGCTTATCACGTAAGCACGAAAAGCAAAGTTTATTATCGGCCACCAACTTAGCTCTCTGGGTTGGGGTCTTTTCTTTGAAAACTCGACACTCCCATAGCCCGTGGTTACCTTTGCATACAATGCACCGAGAGTAAGTGTTTGTGAAAGAAGATGGCATTTGCTTCTTTGTTTCCCTTTGTTGCGAATTTGCTGCAAACACTTTTGAGGCTGTTTTGGTCTTGGTTACTGAAGTGACGTTCTCTTCAGGTTTGGCCTTGGTTGCGCTTTGTTTCATAAGATCATGGGCCTCAGCCTTTTCTTTAAGCCAATCGTTAAAGTCAAGGAGGGTAGGCTTAACCCAGTGCTTCTTAACCGTAAAGAGCGACCATGACTCTTTCATGTTTGGTGGTAACTTCTGTACCGCTTGGTTAAGTAGGGAAGCGCTCTTCAGGTCAGCATCATATGATAGCGACTTGAAAACCCCAACGAGGCTGGATATTGCTGCAGAATAGTTTATGATGTTATCACTATTGTGCATTTTAAGGGGCGGAAAGTTGCTTAGTTTATCCAAGTGTGCACTTACGACTGCCTGTGGCTGGCCAAATTTACGTTCCAAAGTCCTTAGTGCATCCTTGTACATTAAACCACAGTAAGCAAACTCGGCTATTGCAATCTTTGCTTTACCAGTGACGAGTGTTTTAAGGTATGTCAATTTAACGTCATCAGTGAGCGACTGCGAGTCAATCGCGCTTTTGAATTGACCATACCACTCATGCCACTTTAATGGGTCGCCATTAAACTCTGCGAGTTTCCACTCGGGCAAAGGGTCGTTTTTCTTACTTGTTATCGCATCAGCCAGTTCCCTAATCAATGACGCATTGTCTGGTATCGGAGGGGCAGGTGCAGACACCTGCGGACCACTCCAACTCAACGGAGTGGGCCCAACATAAGGGTATGTTGGCTGAAAAACCGGAGTGGCCAGACCAGATACAATATTACTTGTAGTTGCAATCGGGTTTTCCTGATGTGTGCCGGATGGTGATTGCATATCAATCAAAATGGGTGAATTCGAATATATTTGTTGTGGAAAATTAGTGGCTGATGGTGCAATGTGTGCCTGTACATTTGGAGCAACATTATTTACGGTGGTAGCGTCTTGGTTGACTAATGACGGTCTGTGCTGTGGAAAACGCCAATGACTCATATTTGGCACAAAATTTTGGCCGAGAGGGATATTGGGCATATTTGGGACAGGAGCAGCAACGGAACGTACAGCTTTGTGTACTGGGTTATTATTATTCTGGAATGTTTTGACGAGAGGCTGATTATCCAAAGTGGCTTGTGGGATGGGAGCAGTGAGGTTAGGTGCAAAGACTGGGTTCGGAATCGGAAGGACGTTAGGATGAGCGGGTTCGGAGTTGTGCTGTTGAATGTTTGGACTTGGTGGGGCGCTTGGGTGCAGGGGAACGTTGATTGCGGGGGCTGGATGATTTGTTGTCGGAAAAGGAGGAAGAGTGGCGTTTGGTGCTCGGGGGACAAAATTAATTTGTTGTCGGGGGCATATACGCTGGGCCAAATGATTCTCGGGCAGACTTGATGTTTCAGGTCCCCTGGATTGCGAAATTTGAAGTTGTGCGTTGGGAAAAACCTCGGTTGTAATATTCTGATTTTCTTGTGGTGCGAACGTCTGTTGTGGAATGGGCTGTTGAATGGGCGGTGAAGACGCCCCTGGTGCGTGTACAGAAGGCGGCTGACTATCCACGGTTCCTTGGTTAGTTATGCTTGGGAGCGCCGTGCCTTGCTGGCCTGTTTGATTCATTTGCGCCCTTAGGTGCGCCTGGTACAACGCCTGTGTGTTAGCAGCAGCCAAAAAATTTTCAGGTGGAGTATAATAGGGGTCGAGTTGCTGCAAGGTCTCATTGCTTAAAATGTAATTGCCTCGACAATTTTTTGGAATGGAATGCCTTGAAATTTCAGTGTTCTGATCTTCCACTGTTTTGCCGTTGTTGTGGCTAGGACATTCTGGAGGGTCAATCATAACCTTTGGTTCGCTAGTTTTCTCCTCATTGTGAAAACTTAAAGCAAGTGAGGTGTTGATCCAATCTTGGACAGCCTTTTCACTTCTCATTGAGCTCCTAGCACTTGCAGTTGTTTCAGATTGGCTACCTTTAGAAACGGCGTCCAGCAATTCAAATTCTTGCAGAGTTGCCTCTGCCAACCGTTTCCTGTTGTTTTCCTCCAGTTCATCCAATTCCATTTGCTTTTTCTGTTTAGCAAGGCGAATGGCTGCTTCATTCTGTTTTTCAATTTCTTCACGTTTCATCTTAGCAATTACGTAATCATGTTTACGCTGACTAGATGTTTTTGACGATGTCATAATTGAGGGAAGTCTAGAACGAATGGAAGCCCTTGGTTCCTGGAACTCACTCACTTTATCATCCGCAGAGTTGATGTAGTTTCGTGCTGAAGTGAGTATCTTGTCATTCTTAGTTGTCATTGCTTCCAAGTAAGACTCTAATGAAGGCACAAGTGCACTTGGATCCTCTGTTTTTCCAGCAAATGCAATCAGGTCCTCATTTTTGTCTACAACAGTCATAAATGCTTCGTTGCACTTTGTTACTAGGCGTTCAACTTTCACTCGCCTACTTTGACTATTTATACAATGAAGAATATCTTCATGTATAGCATGCAGTTCGGCCTCACGCTTTGACCTGGCAGCGTACAACTTTTTGACTTTTTGATCAAGACTATTAGACATCATGATGTTATTATTTCCAAAGACCAGCAATCCTACCACTGCACACGGTTATATTTTATATGCACACTCCAAACAAACCTAATACACGCAAAAACGAACCCAACGCAAAAGACACCAAACACAGCACACTGTAGACAGTCTGTAAAACAAACCACCCAAAGAGCAAAGAAGGTCGTCGAGCACACTGTGCCCGACAAAAACAGAAGTGGAGCGCTGAACGCTATGCGCTCAACGCGGAGGGAGGCAAAGGACACACGGGAAGTCGAGCGAGCAACGCGCGACGAAACGGAGACGTTACGAACGGAAAGTCGAGCGAGCAATGCGCGACAGAACGGAAACGGGACGTGCGGGAAAACGAACGAAACGGGACGGTGGGAAAGAACGGGCGGGAAATGAGTTCGGAAAGAACTATGTTAGCAGACCACAGCAAAAACTCAAGCAAACAACCTAGCCGTAACTCCAGAACAAACTTAAGTCACATCCTAGGAAGAAGGAGAGAAGCTACTGCAAGACAATCTAAAATAGTTCATAATGGGCCTATAACGACAAATTTAACGACAAACTAATTTACGGCAATGCAGTAGTACACTAAAAGGATGCAAAGGTCAAGAAATTTACTAGCCGTAACTCCAGAATAAACTTAAGTCACATCCTAGCAAAACCCAAACCAAAACAAACAATCAGCATACTAACGGTATTAAACAAACTACAGCAAAATTGAATGAACTACAATAGTGTATTTGTAGACTAAGACAGTTGGAAAAGTCAAGAAACAATCCAGCCGTAACTCGAGAATAAACTTAAGTCACACCCTAGAAGGTAACAAGACCAAACCAACGAGCAATCATACAGGTACACACAAACAGAGCAGCAAAATCAAAATACTACAACAGGAGGGCTAGTAAATTAGTAAAGTTGAAAAGTCAAAGAACAATCCAGCCGTAACTCGAGAATAAACTTAAGTCACACCCTAGAAAGCTATAAGACCTAAACAACAAACCAGCATACTAGCATACTCAACATACTACAGCAAAAACAACAACATACTTCATCACATATGACATACTACACTGAAATCTGGAAAAGAAGCGGAAGAAAACGAAAAGCGAAGTTTTGGGAGAGCGACGTTATTGAGAAAAAAAAATCGTAACACGGAAAACTAAAACGAAAGGACGAAAAGGACGCGGGCAAAACGGCTCATAAACGATCGACGAGAAAAATTATGGGAATTCGATATTTTTTTTTGTAGGCCGGAGGTTGTGAAAATTTTCACAACTTTATTGTGTTTACGAACCTTCTTGCTGGAAAATTGTTTTTTTTTGACAAAATTGTCAAAATTTTATGCTTTTGTTCAATTTTTTCTATTTTTGGTCAACATTTCTGCAATTTTTTGAATACGGAACGGTAATCCAGTAAATTGGACGGTTTTAAACTCAAGAATACGGTTTATCAATATTCGGTATTGATTTTCTAAAAGTTTTTAGAATGCCTCAAAATTGACCAAAAATTTTCAAAATTGAACAATTTAGCATTATTTTCTAACAATTTTCTTTATATCAGAGGTTATTTTTTGATATACGAACTGACTTGATCCCTTTTTACAAATTTTCGACAGTTCGACCAAAAATTTTCAAAATCGATGTTTTTTTTTTGTCTCAAAATTGTTTGTGGGGGGGGGGTTAATGGTGACCGATTATCTGTATTAATGGGCTGATACCGTTAACTTATTTTTGTTAAGGCACTATATCAAAAATTTCTGTTAGGGGTTGGAGTTTGCCGTCTAAATCAAATATAAATATATCGCACTCAAATTAATCAAAGAAATTTGTGTGGTTCTGTCTTACAGTTTTTTTGTCGGTTTCTTCTTTGGAATCCATTCTGAACTTTCCTGTGATGACCAATGTGAGGGACTTTCAATTTTCCTGTGATGACCAATGTACCCTCAGATAATGCTGACAACTTTCTGTTTGTTAGGCTCCCTTCTTTATCTGAGCAAACCCTGTCAAGTACATTTTTGACCCCCGTAGCAGTGAAGTTTCGATATCTGAGCAAACCCTGTCAAGTCCATTTTTGACCCCCGTAGCAGTGAAGTTTCGATATCTGAGCAAACCCTGTCAGTCCATTGATTAAGCGGGTACTCATGACGATAAGGTTATTTCGATAATTGAGGCTCCACTTCAGTTAAGTTTTTTATTTAATCAGTTTATCACATTTAGTGTTCGCAAGCCGGGAGCGGCATCAATATTAACTCAGTCTAAAACTGTAGTTCGATGATTTAATTCAACTTTTTTCGACATATAGCAACGTATAGTTTCAACGATCAATGCAACGTGTCAGTATCAGTAATGTACAAAGTAACGATCAAGACAACAAGTGAAAACTTAGACGGCAAGGTTTTTTCGATGCTCTTTTACTGGTTTTTTGTCTGATGTCATTGACGTCAAAATCAGTTCGTATTCAATCGGCAATTGTCTAGAAAACCTAAAAATATTAAGCCGAAAACCAGCTTAATCGATACATATCATGGTTATATTTACTTAAAATTAGGTTAAATGAACTTTTTCGGAACTTTCTACGCATATTAGAACGTATTTAAATCTTATTTGGGACGATTTATATGCGTATTTGTTATTTAGAAATACTCGATTCTGATTGGTTAATATTCTTTCATTTACTACGTAACAGAGTTCTCAAGTTAGATCAGTTTTTAGATCAAGTAGAATATATGTGCATCTACTTTCCGTTAAATGAACTTAAGTAGTTTAATTCTCATCATCAGCATTACATTAGCGTGATGACCAGGGAACACTTTTGAAGTAAATTCAGTTCTAACAATATGATATCATCAAAACTTGACTTGAAACAGTAAAGTTCGTTTTTCATAACAATTTTTTTCAGGTTGAAAAATATCTTGAAAAACGTCATTCCCTGATTACGTTATATGTACCAACAAACATTAAAAGTACATCAAAATTTTGGGGCGTGTTTGGGGTCGAGTGAAGTCCAGCATAACTTTTGAATCAGTCAATAGATTTTGATTACATGTCATGTTGAGCTTAAGTAAAGCGTCAAAAATTTTGGTCAAGCAGAAGTTAAGCTATTAGCTGTGTTCAATAAAAAATCTTGTCATGAGCTATTTGAATCCAGTACGATCTTTTCACGATACTTTTTTCGTAAAACTTGGTTTTTCCATTATAAAAGCATATCTGATGCTTAGTTAATGTGTTTAGAGAATTGTCAGCCTTTTTTCTGCTCTTAATGGATATAAGTTAATGTAAGGCCGAATTTCAATGTAAGGACAAACTGATAAAATCTTGCGCAAGACGCTCTGAATTATGGGGCTTGACTTGATTTGTTTTCATTTTTCGGAGTCAATTTGGAAAATTGGGCAAACAGTTATCAGAAAATTATTGTCAGCATCAAACAAATTGAACGGAATGGGATCAAGTGTTATTTAATGATTAATTCTTACCTTGATCGAGCTAAATGGCTGAACTCTGGGGTCGAGGGACTACAAGGCACCCCATGTCTAGCACCCCCAGCACCCTTTCCACAACCACCCTGCATCAAAAGGGGCGAAAAGGGAACCGGGTTTAGTAACTGGGAAGTCGAGTACCGCTTTGAAGCATCGCTACAATGACGGGATACAATCCTTGACTGGACTTTGGAAAATTTCCTCGTCTCGATTGGTTGAACACCTTTTGAGGGTTTATTGTTTCTATTGTCTCCGTTGTTATTGTTTATCGGTTGAACTGGGCATGGTTGTAATTGATGCGGGGTTGAATTGTTATTGCTGGGTTTTTGGGCTAATAATGCCTAGCAGCAGCCGCGGCTGGGCTTTTACTTGGGGGCGGGTCTGTTGTGAATTTTAGCATTTTGCGTCAAGAATTAATATCCTTATTTTTTTCCGCGCTTTGGACTGCTTTTTTGTTCAACATTCACCTTGGTGTAAGGCTGGTATGAACAAATTTTGACTCAGTAGGGGTAGATCGCGAACAAATGAATCTTCCGCTGGGAATATTTTTCCTTGATTTTCCAGTTCGATGGGAGGAAACCATTTTTAGCCTGTCGCACAAATTTCCCACAAATTCGTCAATAAATAATCTAAACAGAATAAAAAACGTAAATAAAACACATTAGAAACTACGCGACCGGGTAAGCTGCTTAAAAGTCGCCCATACTGATAAAAATGCGATACAAGAAAGAATTAAAACTAAATCAATGCTCTTTTAGCACAAAAGGGAGCAGTTTATCAAACAAAAATATTCAAATGTAAAACAAGCTTTGCTGTTAAGTATTTGAATAAACAACGAATGTATCAAATTTCAGACTTCATCGCAGAAAATTCCATGTTTTGACAATCGTCAATGTGTCAATGTATTTTTTCTTGAAAATGGGGAGGAAAAAAATGTTAAGGAAACCTCTTTTGTAATTTGACCGTCTAGTTTCCCATTTGAACTGAAATAGAAGCTGTTTTTCACAGTTGTAAACAATTTGTTTACCTTTTGATCTCGCGTTCATTGGAAGGCATCCTGTCATGCGTTCGATACCTCCTTTTAAAATAGTGGAAAACGAAAATGAACTTTAAGTGAAAAAAGGAAGAAAAATGTTGATTTGAACGGTTGTTCATTCGTTCACAATGATAATCACCTCCCCCAAATTGATTGCAATTAAGAACAGGTAATTTATTCGAACGCAGGTATATCATATAAGCTCTGAAGTCAATTATAGATATGCAGTTTTCCGTTTCAAAAGCTTATCATTTAAATTTTTGAGTTCATATTTTTGAATGGTCAATCTCTCTTTTTTTTCAGTTGAATGGCGTAGAGCTCTTAAAAGGGGGTAAAAACAAGAAAAGAAAATTAGAGACTTATTTAGAAACAATTTCCCTCCCACGAGGTGTGGTTGTTTACCCTTTTGTTTACATCATTGTTTTCTTATTTGTTCACAGAATTGCCCCTCCCTTTTCAGACAAATTCAATCTCCTAACAGGAAATGATTGTCACACGTATTTTTTTGTTCATAAGTCTACCACTTAAATATTCACAACAACGCGTTTTATTTCTTGCTTGTGAAAACTTAAATAAACGAATGTGAAATTAAGTGGATAATTCGGGAAATCAATGTGTTCTATTGTAAAGTGAAATATTTTAACGTCAATTTAAGCTGCTCTATAACATAGTAAAATATTTGACTGCAGTCTGCAGCATTATTTTTTTTAGCAATTGAAAGGACTGACTTAACTAAAAGATCTAAAATTTTCAAGAGGGACCCGGGTCGGAGTCCCAGTGCATTTCATTGCTGAATCATAGAATTTCAATTTAACCCATCTCTGAATATTTGTATATGAAGCTTACGACTATCGATCAGTCTATCCAGCACGTCTAAATGCTGGTGTTAATCTGAACAGGATGAGTGTTAGACCTCTGTTAGTCTGAACAGGATGAGTGTTAGACCTCTGTTAGTCTGAACAGGATGAGTGTCTGACCTCTGTTAGTCTGAACAGGATATCGATAGAAAAGAGAAAGCTGGATTCGAAAAAGTTTATCGTATCTGTACACGCGCATTCTTAGAAACAATATGCAAAAACACAAACACCCACACAAATACACACACACATTCTCATACACACACATACACACACACATTCTCATACACACACAAATACATACACAACGCACACACACACATAGATAAAGACAGAAAAACATGCACAGACAGACACACGCACATACACACAAACACACACACACAAACACACATTCTCATACGCACACAAACACACACAAATAGACAAAGACAGAAAAACATACACAGACAGACACACGCACATACACACAAACACACACACAAACACACATTCTCATACGCACACAAACACACACAAATAGACAAAGACAGAAAAACAAACACAGACAGACACACGCACAAACACGAAAAAAACACACACACACATTCTCATGCGCACACAAACACACACAAATAGACAGAGACAGAAAAACATACACAGACAGACACACGCACACACAAGAAAAACACAGACACACACACATTCTCATACGCACACAAACGCACACAAATAGACAAAGACAGAAAAACATACACAGACAGACACACGCAAACACACGAAAAACACAGACACGCACACATACACACATTCTCATACGCACACATACACATACAAATAGACAAAGACAGAAAAACATACACAGACAGACACACGCACAAACACGAAACACACACACACACACACACACACATTCTCATACGCACACAAACGCACACAAATAGACAAAGACAGAAAAACATACACAGACAGACAAACGCACACACAAGAAAAAACAGACACACACACACACATTCTCATACGCACACAAACGCACACAAATAGACATGGACAGAAAACATACACAGGCAGACACACGCACACACACGAAAAACACAGACACACACACACACACACACACACACATTCTCATACGCACACAAACACACACAAATAGACATGGACAGAAAACATACACAGGCAGACACACGCACACACACGAAAAACACAGACACACACCCACACACACACATTCTCATACGCACACAAACACACACAAATAGACAGAGACAGAAAAACATACACAGACAGACACACGCACATACACACAAACACACACACACATTCTCATACGCACACAAACACACACACAAATAGACAAAGACAGAAAAACATACACAGACAGACACACGCACACACACGAAAAACACAGACACACACACACATTTTCATACGCACACAAACACACACGAATAGACAAAGACAGAAAAATATACACAGACAGACACACGCACACACACGAAAAACACAGACACACACACATTCTCATACGCACACAAACACACAAATAGACAAAGACATAAAAACATACACAGACAGACACACGCACATACACACAAACACACACATACATTTTCATACGCACACAAACGCACACAAATAGACAAAGACAGAAAAACATACACAGAAAGACACACGCACACACACAAAAAACACAGACACACACACACACACATTCTCATACGCACACAAACGCACGCAAATAGACATGGACAGAAAACATACACAGGCAGACACACGCACACACACGAAAAACACAGACACACAAACACACATTCTCATACGCACACAAACACACACAAATAGACAGAGACAGAAAAACATACACAAACAGACACACGCACACACAAGAAAAACACAGACACACACACATTCTCATACGCACACAAACGCACACAAATAGACAAAGACAGAAAAACATACACAGACAGACACACGCAAACACACGAAAAACACAGACACACACACATACACACATTCTCATACGCACACAAACACATACAAATAGACAAAGACAGAAAAACATACACAGACAGACACACGCACACACAAGAAAAACACAGACACACACACACACACACACATTCTCATACGCACACAAACGCACAGAAAAAATAGACATGGGCAGAAAACATACACAGGCAGACACACGCACACACTTGAAAAACACAGACACACACACACACACACATTCTCATACGCACACAAACACACACAAATAGACATGGACAGAAAAAAAACACAGGCAGACACACGCACACACACGAAAAACACAGACACACACCCACACACACACATTCTCATACGCACACAAACACACACAAATAGTTAGAGACAGAAAAACATACACAGACAGACACACGCACATACACACAAACACACACACATTCTCATACGCACACAAACACACACACACAAATAGACAAAGACAGAAAAACATACACAGACAGACACACGCACACACACAAAAAACACAGACACATACACACATTTTCATACGCACACAAACACACACAAATAGACAAAGACAGAAAAACATACACAGACAGACACACGCACACACACGAAAAACACAGACACACACACATTCTCATACGCACACAAACACACACAAATAGACAAAGACATAAAAACATACACAGACAGACACACGCACATACACACAAACACACACATACATTTTCATACGCACACAAACGCACACAAATAGACAAAGACAGAAAAACATACACAGAAAGACACACGCACACACACGAAAAACACAGACACACACACATTGAAAAAACACACAAACTTGCACATGCCCAGACACACAAACTCACCACTCAAACACAGACATACAGGTAGCCATATATACACACGTAGACACAGACACAGGTACACACACAAACACATACACAACACACAGACATAAGCACAGACAAAGAAACACGCATACACACAGACAGACACACACACACTCACCACACATTCACACATACACACAAGCCACTCACGCATTCAGACACACTCTTACTCAACACACACACATAGCTACAGAAAAAAATACCAAACACATTCACACGTCGCACACATACCCAACACCCACGTAATTTCCTGACAACTGCATCTGTCTTCACTTTGGGCAAAAAAACGTCTTCAATAAGATTTGAGTACGGCAGTCTTTGATGAGTTATAGAAATTGGCTGAAACTTTCGGAAGAACTAAAATAAGGGTCACATCTTTGTAAAGATTTTTTAAAGAAACTTACACGTTCCACCGGCAATTTATATACAGTTAAAAAAATGTGTCGTGACTGAAAATAACAAGGAACCTCAACAAACGGTCATGCATGGTTCAAGCATGTTACAAAAATGCCATGCCAGTAATTAAATCTTTTTTTTCACACAAGTTTACATGCAAGGAGCTTTGTTCGTCTAGGAAGATTTCCGAAAATCAGACTTCTAATATAATAAAAATTATTCCTTTACAAACTTCAGAAATACAACTATTTCCATTGTTATATTTAATTGACAAAATGGTTTTAAAAATCATGATTAAAAGCATATATTTATATATATATATATATATATATATATATATATATATAAATATATCTATTGTAAAATTAGTAAGTTCTATGAGAACCATCGCTTGCTCAACTTCTTGAGATGTCAAGAACATAAATTATGATGGCAATTTGAACTCTGTAATTAAAGGAAAATACTGCATAAAATGATTGAATCTGGTTTATAATAATGTTAGCGTTTGATTTTATATTTCAATATTCCCCTCTCGTTAATTGTTTGCAAATTTTTCAATGATTTTTGAAGGAAACCATCAAGAATCTATAAACTCAATTTCAGGTTGTTAAAATATGAACAAGCTTCATAGCTTTTTGTTGAGAAAAAAATTTTAGTTTTTCAAATCAAACTCCCAATGAAACTGATGAAGATAAGTTTAGGTTTTAAAATAGTTTGTTGACTTTTTTTTAGTGATGGAAGCTATTTTTAGTTAACCCATTGGTGTTTCACATAAATTCAAAAAACCCAAAAACATGAATCTTAAATTGCAGGTCAAAATATACAGAAAGAAAACCTAGTTGAAACTGTGACAAAATACAAACTCTAAAAAAATACTTTTGATTGTCAGAGATAAAATATTTTGATGTCAGGCCGAAGAATGAACTGGCATATTTTGTTGATGTAAAGAAAGTCGAAAATACTGCTGATTTTCCTTATCAAACTCTTTATTCTATTTTGATTTTAATTTTACGTTTTGCTTGAGTTATAAGTTTTTGGATATTCTTTTCCATTTTATATTTGCTTTTCATTTATTCTGGAAAATTTGGTCTCTCCGTTTTTTCTTCGATTTTTTTTCTTTTTGCGCAACAAGAAAAGTTTTAGCTGAATCGAACATAACTCCAGGAACTAAAAAGAGAGAATATAACAACTCTTAAGAAGATTCGATCCTCCCTTTGTAGTAAGTAATGGTAAAAATCGATTTATGCAAAAGAAAAAAGAGTGTGTCTCTTATTGCCATTATTCCGCAAAATGATGACCAATACTTAATACAAAAAAACTTTATCTTTATTGTCTTGAGGCGTGTTATTGGTTCGGAATCGTTTGATTTTTTCCATCTTAAAAACAATCAAATGTCTAAATCGGGTGCAAAATAAACATATCAGTTAAAGAGCGTGAACTAGGAGATAAATTGATCAGTAGGTCAGTAAAACCGAAATAAAAAAAATAGTTGCAATATCCCATGCTGTTTTTTTTTAAAAAAATTGATCCTATCATATTCGCCATTAAATTAACTTTTTATATCTTTTTTTGTCAAACATAAGAGAAAATTTGTTGACACTTCAGACATGTGTTAAATAAATAGTATAAATTGCTAATATTAGGAAGCAGCTTTTGCCGTTGACTTTTTTACCCAAAAATCATCTACATTAAAATTTCAATGCCAAACAAATCTGTTATATAACATCTCATTGATTTTTGTCTTAATTTTCCAAAGGCAAAACTGATTTTATCTTAAAATTATAAAAGTCCAGCCGAGAAAAATAATGTGGCTAGGACAAAAAAACAGTACAATCCACCTTTTTTCTGCAGTTTTTGAAAAAAGCTCTATCATTATTAACTGTTGTAAACTCTTTTTTGTCATTTTTTGTTCAAACATCAAATTTGACGTATATCGTCATTCAATGTGAAGTATGGATTATATGTCAGCAATTTGATTAAAAATCAAAGTTTGAAGAAAACATGACAAATAAAATTGATCCTTACAACTAATAATGATAGAGCAGTTTTTCAATTACTGGTGGGTGGATTGTAGTGGTTCATTGTCCTAGCTACATGTTTATTCCCCGTTGGACTTTTAGATGTTTTCAAACAAATCACTTTTGCCTCTGGACGCTTAAAATTTAAAAAATTATATTGAATTTTTGTTTAATTAAATTGTTAGCAATAAAGTTTTGAAGTAGAAGAATTTTGAGTAAAATAGTCAGCAGCAGCAAAATGCTTCCTAAATGCAACAGTTTGAACTTTATTATAAAAATTCTCTGATTTATCAACAAAATTCTCTTAGTGCACCAAAAACTGATAACTAAGTAAACTTATTGGTAACTATTTTAGCTATTTGGAACATAATTATTTTTACTTATTAATGACTATCTTGTAATTTTGCAATTATTTCGTTTTTCGTTTGATTTGACTGAGTTAGCATTCAGTTAATCATAACAACACTCCTTGTTCACGCTCTTGAACTGAATTGTTTGTTGTGTACCCGGATAAGAGACATTTCATTGTTTCTCTGATAGAAATTGCAAAAGATTCTGACTTGCTAGAACGCCTCAGTACAATAAAGACAGTACATCACTGTTTTGTATTAAAAATTTATAATCATTTGTGGAAGAATATAAATACAACTCTATATTCTTTGCTTAAATCGCTTTTTGATATTACTTTTTTTCAGGTGCTGGAATTTTTTTCAATTCTTGAGTCATCTCTAATTCATCTGAATCAACTCCAGTTGCAAGAGAAAGAAAAAAAATCTCGGAGGAAACCTGAAGAAGAAAAATTTTCGAGAAAAAATGAAAAACCGAACATAAAATGAAAATGAGTATCAGAAACATAAAACATAATAAAAAGGAGAATAAAAATTTAAAAAAGAAAAAACTCTGATTGAGTAATTCGCAGAAGTTCTGACCTTCATCACAACAACCAGTTATGACTGTTTACTTTATGGCCTGACATCATAATTGTTTACAGCCTATGACAATCATTAGTATTTTTTTTAATTTCTGTAATTTGTTAATTTACGTTCTTCTTAGCGTTTAATCGTTTTTAGTTTCAGTTTCATTTTGTTTTTGCTTTTCATTTTTTTTCTTGAACTTCATCTAAAATCTGCCAAAAACGTTATTTTTTACCGAGGGAGTATTTTTTTTGGATTCTCGTATAAACAATTTTTTTTTGGAGAATTTTACAGTACTTACAAGACATTTTTTGGAAAAATTTACAGTACTTCTAGTTTTATCATATAACAACTTATTAAAAATAGCTGAATATTCAAAATTGGAGCTCAACATGATCCATTCCAAAGGCTGAAAATTAATTGATTTCCATCAATTCTAGATAAAATATCAAGAACAGTACCTTAACTTCACTATATAAGATAATTTGAACTCACGAAAGCACACATCTTGGTCTTTTTTAAAAGAATTTTACTCTAAAAGAAATTTATCGGGGAACGAGCAAGAATTAGAACTAAAGGAAGAAGTTGAAAAAATTCTTTTGGGCTTCAGTTGCATTTTAAAATAAATTGCAGGTGATTTTTGTTTATCAATCTTCGGTTTCTTGCACTTTTATTTATTTAAAATCAATTTAGATGAACTGATTGTAATTTTTTTAAACTAACTGAGTTTAGTTTTTTGTTTGAAAATCAAAAAAAGCAAAAATAGGAGTCCAAAGTAAAGTTACTGAGTAAAGAAGAAGGCTGCAAACATTTTCTCTTAATATTGAAAATACAGCAAACATCCAAAAAACAACAACATCAGCAAAAATGCAATAATGGAAAATAATAAGTACTTGATAGGGTTTTAAATAAACAAAATATTTATTTTTATAAACGAACAAATTGTTGAAGTTTTCAAAAGAATTTTTTGTTTCCCGTACAGAAGATGTGCTTTAGAATTTTAAATTTTTGGAAAATTGCTCTATATAGAATCTGTCTTGATGTTCTGAGAACTAATGTGGCAAAAAATTTGCGAAGTCAGAATCAAGAAAATAGTGGAAACCAGGTTGAAAACTTTTAATCTTGATGCTGGTCTAGCAGCACTCAATATATCAATGAAAAAATTGAGATAACAAAATTACTTTTTTCAACCACCGGTTCAGTTTTCCTTTCAACCTCCTGCTTAACCTCCGGTTCAATTGTACTAATTTAATACAAGCTCAACAGGGATTTGACGGAGTTTTCCATACTTCTTGCTTTAATTTTGAGATCATTACACCCTTCATTCGACCTAAACAACTACAAAAATTGTTGTTCTCAAACGTTACATAAACAGATGGGAGGTAAAGTTGACAAAAATTTTTTAAAACAAAATAAGTAATTTTATAGTATTATTTATGAGACAATTTTCAAAAATATTTGGCTTTCCTGCATTTTCAAAACTGTTCAGTATTTCATAGAAAAGTTAATATTTCAAAAAATTCAACTGCAGTGGAGAAGAATTTTGTGAAGAATTTCAGGAATTGTACAAACACAATTGAAAAAGATTATTCCTATTTTTTATTGCTTTCACAGAACATATTTTCACCTTCATTCATGAAAAACTTAGTAATAGTTTCGCTGTTTGGGGACAAGAGAAAATTGTTTTCAAACTGAGTTATTGATAAAAATGTGATTAAAAAAATCGATTGCTGTTTCTTTTGCAACATTTTCTTCTTTATTTTTTTTTCTATATTTATCAGAATATTTTTGGTGAATCAGTCCGATTTTAGCAGTACATGGTGCGAATGTGTTCATTTCTATGGAACTAGGGTATTCATAAGGCATGAAATAGAACTTTAAAAATTCAAAACCGTGCCTCGATTTTCACGATGCCTCCTCCCCCCAATCTGTTTTTATCTTTTTCCAGCGAAAACTCTTGTGTTTTTTCTGTTCATTTTAATGGAAATTTATACATGTTTTTTGAATCAAGACTTGACTAAACTAAGACTTGACTAGCAAATAAAATATGACAATACCATATTTCCTGCGATTTGCCTATGAAGATGTAAAATTGAATTAAAAAAAGAACGAGCCTAACTCTCTCATGCATTAACCTAGTTTTGAAAATAGGTTGGAACAAACAAATGGGCCCCTTTTGAGATTGGCTGGATTGGCAGTTCTTTTTCGATGAAATGTTTGGAAAAAGAGTTAATAAGCTATGTTATAACTAACTGCTCCAAAATTTGACAAACCTTTAAGATCAGTACACCATTTTTGTCACATTTTGTAAATCACTGAATAAATTGAAATTGAGACCCAAAACATACTAACAGTCTTTGAAGCAGTATTGGTTAATTTGTTGCAGCTAAATTCGATTCAAGACGATGAAACAAAATAAAGAATAAATCGATATTATCGATAACAGCTTTTGAAATTAATCTATTTAAAGGTCTATGATTAACAATTACTTGTGTTAAATTATGGGCTAGTCTAAATTTCTTACCATCTTTAAATAGGTAAATGGATTATTGCCAAATTTTTGGACTGCTTGTGTCAATATTTTGCCCATTTTGGGTCAGAATGCTCAAATCCGAGCACAAATAATAGCCCGCGGCTATTTTGGGCTATAACGGATGTCTGTGCGTACATATCTATGCAAAATAGCCTTTCAAATTATGCGATTGCAAATCAATTGAAATATACGAACTGTTCATAATAGTTGATAAAGGACAATGGGATGTAGAAATTTATAATTGTTTGACAGAGACTGCAAATAACACGTAAAAATCGTAAAAATCGACTGCAAATAACACATTGTACATGAAAACTTATAAATATTAAAAAAACATCAAAATTACTGAAACTAATTTTAAAATTATAGTCTAAAATTAAAGTCGAGTAACTTCTTGCTCTGCATTTCTAAATTTAACTTTAAAATTAAATAAATTTGCAGTTTTATTTGTTTACTTTAATACCATTTTCTTTCAAAAAAAAATCTCTTAAAATATAAGTAACTTAACAGTGGCAGTGTTGCTAATTTTTCCATTTTTACTTTTCCTTTTTCACTTCAACTTGTAAATACTATTTCTATGAATTGAAATGCCCAAAAAAACTTTCAAAAAGTAACAATAAAACGTCAGGTATGTAACTCAATCCGCGCAGATATTGTAGATTGAGAAAAAGAAAAGAACTATAGGCGATACAGGGCTAATATATTAAAAAGAACATTCACTCTAAATTCAATTTGATCGCTAGATAGTACGTATATGACTATTGCAACTGAAGCTATTCCCATTGAACCAGATTTTCCCCTATTTTTCCAATTTTTCCCCGGTTTCAATTCCCCCCAGTGGCTTCGGCTATCAACCGGAGTAGACTTTAAGTACCACTTGACTAGCACGCATCAACAAAATAATCAACCGGCGGGTATTGTCCCCCCCCCCCACTCTCCTTCTCTACCTGTTTTTTACCAACTTGTATAGAAAAAAAGACATTAAAATTATGGTTAATGAATGACAGAAACATTAAACGATGCGATACATTTATACTATATCCAGCTATATTATGTCGAAATAAAGCAAGAATTTAGTTGATCTCGTTTTTTTTAAGTTATAAATTATAAGTTAGAAATAGAGTTATTTTTTCTAACTTATTTTTAACTTAGAACTTATTTTTAAGTTAGAAATAGAGTTATAAATTATAGCCTTTCTTCTTTAACTATGTGTAGAATACGTTGAGCCTGTTTGTGACTGGTTATAACTAGTGATAATAAATGAGATATGAATAAATCAGGTTAAGTACTCAATTCAATGGACAATACGTGACAGGCGTGAATGAAGGCTAGATTGAATTGAAGTATAGTTATTGCTTCTCATTGTATATAGAACTGCAGCTGACCATGAAATCCATTTAAGTATTTTAACATAGATTTGAGAATCTTTCTAGCAGCTAGTTTTTCATGTTTTTATTCCCGGATCATAATAAAATTGTAAATCAGCGCTGAATCAGAGCAATTCTCAGTCTGTGTTTTTACTATGAACAGATTATGATCATGTCACTTTTTACCCTGTTTAGAAAAAAATCAGAGTAAAAAAGGCTCTATGAAAACACGCTGAGCAGACCAAGATCCAATTCTTCATTAAGAATTGATCATCAGAATTCTCAAAATTCTCATTAACTTTTTTGCAGCTAGCACGATAAAATACTTTTATTTTTTTTTAAAATACAATAAAACAAAATACAATAAAACAACTTTTCTTGCACAATTTGTTTCGCAAACATATTTTAAAAAATTTGGATGTTTTTGTACTTGACACCCCAGCCCCCTCCCAGTTCTCTTCGTTTTTAATACAAAACAGGAACTTGCGGTTGAAAGTAATTCGAACTCACCACTAAGCTTTAGGGCTACAGACGGAAAAAATGTTTACAGTATATTAAAAAACCCCAACCCTAGTGCCAAAGCAAATCAGTACTGAAACGCTATATTCTAATTGTATATCGTCTGCTCAGTACTCTATCCGTTTATCTAAAGAGTATCTTGGCGAACCTCCTTATTTGCCGTTGATACACCAGATACTCTTCTCTGAAAACAAACTGAGCCTAAAATTTTGAAAACAATTTTTGAATTTTGTTCGATTCACCTTTTGAGCAAAGCGATGACATTTCATATCTTAAAAAAAAGCAAGTAAGTGTTGATCATTATAAAAAGTGCACACAAAAATCAGTAAACACACGCCGAGTGCCTGAAATCTGATAAAATCCTCAGTTTTGAGTTTTAATTGTTGATATTTGCATTTTTCATTTCAGATTGTTGTGTATTATTGAAGGAAACCCGGACCTAACGCCAAGTCAATTTCAGTACTGGGCAAGTCTAATTCCAAGTCTTCTTTCATTACTGATTCAGAACCATGATCATGTCACTTTTTACACTTGGCAGTCTAAATCCAAGTCTGGGCTGAGACTTGGCAAGTCTAATCCAAGTCTGATTTAAGACTTGGCAATTCTTAATCCAAGTCTGATTTAAGACTTGGCAATTCTTAATCCAAGTCTGATTTAAGACTTGGCAATTCTTAATCCAAGTCTGATTTAAGACTTGGCAATTCTTAATCCAAGTCTGATTTAAGACTTGGCAATTCTTAATCCAAGTCTGATTTAAGACTTGGCAATTCTTAATCCAAGTCTCGGCTAGCCGAAAAAATCGCCTAAAATAGCCGGAAAAACGTCAAAAATAGCCGGGAAAACGTCAAAAATAGCAGAAAAAAACGTCAAAAATAGCCGAAAAAAACGTCAAAAATAGCCGGGAAAACGTCAAAAATAGCCGAAAAAAACGTCAAAAATAGCCGGGAAAACGTCAAAAATAGCCGAAAAAAACGTCAAAAATAGCCGAAAAAAACGTCAAAAATAGCTGAAAAAAACGTCAAAAATAGCCGGGAAAACGTCAAAAATAGCCGAAAAAAACGTCAAAAATAGCCGGGAAAACGTCAAAAATAGCCGAAAAAAACGTCAAAAATAGCCAAAAATAACGTCAAAAATAGCAGAAAAAAGTGCCTAAAATAGCCGGGGAAACGTCAAAAACAGCCGAAAAAAACGTCAAAAATAGCCGGGAAAACGTCAAAAATAGCCGAAAAAAACGTCAAAAATAGCCGAAAAAACCGTCAAAAATAGCAGAAAAAAGTGCCTAAAATAGCCGGGGAAACGTCAAAAACGCCTCAACTTAGTCTAAAAGCTCAGAGAAAATCAGGGTCCGTCAACACTCAATTGGCCGCAAGCGACCAAAAAATATAAAAAGATATAAAGGCATCAGAGCTGATTTTTTTTTTCGTTTTTGACCCAGAGCAGGAATAATACAATTTTTTATGGCAAGTATGAATGGTCGGTTTTTGGGTCAAAACCAAAAAAAAAACAACTTAAGAAGAACAAGAAAAAGAAAATAGAGGCATCGTATTCGAGATATAAAGGCATCAGAGCTGATTTTTTTTTCGTTTTTGACCCAGAGCAGGAATAATACAATTTTTTATGGCAAGTAAAGTATGAATGGTCGGTTTTTGGGTCAAAACGAAAAAAAAACAACTTAAGAAGAACAAGAAAAAGAAAATAGAGGCATCGTATTCGAGATATAAAGGCATCAGAGCTGATTTTTTTTTCGTTTTTGACCCAGAGCAGGAATAATACAATTTTTTATGGCAAGTAAAGTATGAATGGTCGGTTTTTGGGTCAAAACGAAAAAAAACAACTTAAGAAGAACAAGAAAAAGAAAATAGAGGCATCGTATTTGAGATATAAAGGCATCAGAGCTGATTTTTTTTTCGTTTTTGACCCAGAGCAGGAATAATACAATTTTTTATGGCAAGTAAAGTATGAATGGTCGGTTTTTGGGTCAAAACGAAAAAAAACAACTTAAGAAGAACAAGAAAAATAAAATAGAGGCATCGTATTCGAGATATAAAGGCATCAGAGCTGTTTTTTTTCGCTTTTGACTTTTTTTCCTTCTTTTCGCAAAACCGATCGAAAAAATCTTCTTTTGGCAAAATCGATCGCAAATATCTTCTTTTCGCAAAACCTTCTTTCGATAATATCTTTTCGCAAAATCGATCGCAAATACCTTCATTTCGCAATACCTTCTTTCGAAAATATCTTCGTTTCGCAAAATCGATCGCAAATACCTTCATTTCGTAAAATCGATCGCAAATATCTTCTTTTCGCAATACCTTCGTTTCGCAAAATTGATCGCAAATACCTTCATTTCGCAAAAACTTCTTTCGAAAATATCTTCTTTTTGCAAAATCGATCGCAAAAAACCTTCATTTCGCAATACCTTCTTTCAAAAATATCTTCGTTTCGCAAAATCGATCGCAAATACCTTCGTTTCGTAAAATCGATCGCAAATATCTTCTTTTCGCAATACCTTCGTTTCGCAAAATCGATCGCAAATACCTTCATTTCGCAAGACCTTCTTTCGAAAATATCTTCGTTTCGCAAAATCGATCGCAAATACCTTCATTTCGTAAAATCGATCGCAAATATCTTCTTTTCGCAATACCTTCGTTTCGCAAAATCGATCGCAAATACCTTCATTTCGCGAAAACTTTTTCGAAAATATCTTCTTTTCGCAAAATCGATCGCAAATACCTTCATTTCGTAAAATCGATCGCAAATATCTTCTTTTCGCAATACCTTAGTTTCGCAAAATCGATCGCAAATACCTTCATTTCGCAAAACCGTCTTTCGAAAATATCTTCTTTTCGCAAAATCGATCGCAAATATCTTCTTTTCGCAATACCTTCGTTTCGCAAAATCGATCGCAAATACCTTCATTTCGCAAAAACTTCTTTCGAAAATATCTTCTTTTCGCAAAATCGATCGCAAATACCTTCATTTCGTAAAATCGATCGCAAATATCTTCTTTTCGCAATACCTTCGTTTCGCAAAATCGATCGCAAATACCTTCATTTCGCAAAAACTTCTTTCGAAAATATCTTCTTTTCGCAAAATCGATCGCAAACACCTTCATTTCGTAAAATCGATCGCAAATATCTTCTTTTCGCAATACCTTCGTTTCGCAAAATCGATCGCAAATACCTTCATTTCGCAAAACCTTCTTTCGAAAATATCTTCTTTTCGCAAAGTCGATCGCAAATACCTTCATTTCGTAAAACCGATCGCAAATATCTTCTTTTCGCAATACCTTCGTTTCGCAAAATCGATCGCAAATACCTTCATTTCGCAATACCTTCTTTCGAAAATATCTTCGTTTCGCAAAATCGATCGCAAATACCTTCATTTCGTAAAATCGATCGCAAATATCTTCTTTTCGCAATACCTTCGTTTCGCAAAATCGATCGCAAATACCTTCATTTCGCAAAAACTTCTTTCGAAAATATCTTCTTTTCGCAAAATCGATCGAAAATACCTTCATTTCGTAAAATCGATCGCAAATATCTTCTTTTCGCAATACCTTCGTTTCGCAAAATCGATCGCAAATACCTTCATTTCGCAAAACCTTCTTTCGAAAATATCTTCTTTTTGCAAAATCGATCGCAAATACCTTCATTTCGTAAAATCGATCGCAAATATCTTCTTTTCGCAATACCTTCGTTTCGCAAAATCGATCGCAAATACCTTCATTTCGCAATACCTTCTTTCGAAAATATCTTCTTTTCGCAAAATCGATCGCAAATACCTTCATTTCGTAAAATCGATCGCAAATATCTTCTTTTCGCAATACCTTCGTTTCGCAAAATCGATCGCAAATACCTTCATTTTGCAAAAACTTCTTTCGAAAATATCTTTTCGCAAAATCGATCGCAAATACCTTCATTTCGTAAAATCGATCGCAAATATCTTCTTTTCGCAATACCTTCGTTTCGCAAAATCGATCGCAAATACCTTCATTTCGCAAAACCTTCTTTCGAAAATATCTTCTTTTCGCAAAATCGATCGCAAATACCTTCATTTCGTAAAATCGATCGCAAATATCTTCTTTTCGCAATACCTTCGTTTCGCAAAATCGATCGCAAATACCTTCATTTCGCAATACCTTCTTTCGAAATGATCTTCGTTTCGCAAAATCGATCGCAAATACCTTCATTTCGTAAAATCGATCGCAAATATCTTCTTTTCGCAATACCTTCGTTTCGCAAAATCGATCGCAAATACCTTCATTTCGCAAAAACTTCTTTCGAAAATATCTTCTTTTCGCAAAATCGATCGCAAATACCTTCATTCCGTAAAATCGATCGCAAATATCTTCTTTTCGCAATACCTTCGTTTCGCAAAATCGATCGCAATTACCTTCATTTCGCAAAAACTTCTTTCGAAAATATCTTCTTTTCGCAAAATCGATCGCAAACACCTTCATTTCGTAAAATCGATCGCAAATATCTTCTTTTCGCAATACCTTCGTTTCGCAAAATCGATCGCAAATACCTTCATTTCGCAAAACCTTCTTTCGAAAATATCTTCTTTTTGCAAAATCGATCGCAAATACCTTCATTTCGTAAAATCGATCGCAAATATCTTCTTTTCGCAATACCTTCGTTTCGCAAAATCGATCGCAAATACCTTCATTTCGCAATACCTTCTTTCGAAAATATCTTCTTTTCGCAAAATCGATCGCAAATACCTTCATTTCGTAAAATCGATCGCAAATATCTTCTTTTCGCAATACCTTCGTTTCGCAAAATCGATCGCAAATACCTTCATTTTGCAAAAACTTCTTTCGAAAATATCTTCTTTTCGCAAAATCGATCGCAAATACCTTCATTTCGTAAAATCGATCGCAAATATCTTCTTTTCGCAATACCTTCGTTTCGCAAAATCGATCGCAAATACCTTCATTTCGCAAAACCTTCTTTCGAAAATATCTTCTTTTCGCAAAATCGATCGCAAATACCTTCATTTCGTAAAATCGATCGCAAATATCTTCTTTTCGCAATACCTTCGTTTCGCAAAATCGATCGCAAATACCTTCATTTCGCAATACCTTCTTTCGAAATTATCTTCGTTTCGCAAAATCGATCGCAAATACCTTCATTTCGCAAAAACTTCTTTCGAAAATATCTTCTTTTCGCAAAATCGATCGCAAATACCTTCATTTCGTAAAATCGATCGCAAATATCTTCTTTTCGCAATACCTTCGTTTCGCAAAATCGATCGCAAATACCTTCATTTCGCAATACCTTCTTTCGAAATTATCTTCGTTTCGCAAAATCGATCGCAAATACCTTCATTTCGCAAAAACTTCTTTCGAAAATATCTTCTTTTCGCAAAATCGATCGCAAATACCTTCATTTCGTAAAATCGATCGCAAATATCTTCTTTTCGCAATACCTTCGTTTCGCAAAATCGATCGCAAATACCTTCATTTCGCAATACCTTCGTTTCGCAAAATCGATCGCAAATACCTTCATTTCGCAAAACCTTCTTTCGAAAATATCTTCTTTTCGCAAAATCGATCGCAAATACCTTCATTTCGTAAAATCGATCGCAAATATCTTCTTTTCGCAATACCTTCGTTTCGCAAAATCGATCGCAAATACCTTCATTTCGCAATACCTTCTTTTCGCAAAATCGATCGCAAATACCTTCATTTCGCAAAAACTTCTTTCGAAAATATCTTCTTTTCGCAAAATCGATCGCAAATACCTTCATTTCGTAAAATCGATCGCAAATATCTTCTTTTCGCAATACCTTCGTTTCGCAAAATCGATCGCAAATACCTTCATTTCGCAATACCTTCTTTTTGCAAAATCGATCGCAAATACCTTCATTTCGTAAAATCGATCGCAAATATCTTCTTTTCGCAATACCTTCGTTTCGCAAAATCGATCGCAAATACCTTCATTTCGCAATACCTTCTTTCGAAATTATCTTCGTTTCGCAAAATCGATCGCAAATACCTTCATTTCGCAAAAACTTCTTTCGAAAATATCTTCTTTTCGCAAAATCGATCGCAAACACCTTCATTTCGTAAAATCGATCGCAAATATCTTCTTTTCGCAATACCTTCGTTTCGCAAAATCGATCGCAAATACCTTCATTTCGCAAAACCTTCTTTCGAAAATATCTTCTTTTTGCAAAATCGATCGCAAATACCTTCATTTCGTAAAATCGATCGCAAATATCTTCTTTTCGCAATACCTTCGTTTCGCAAAATCGATCGCAAATACCTTCATTTCGCAATACCTTCTTTCGAAAATATCTTCTTTTCGCAAAATCGATCGCAAATACCTTCATTTCGTAAAATCGATCGCAAATATCTTCTTTTCGCAATACCTTCGTTTCGCAAAATCGATCGCAAATACCTTCATTTTGCAAAAACTTCTTTCGAAAATATCTTCTTTTCGCAAAATCGATCGCAAATACCTTCATTTCGTAAAATCGATCGCAAATATCTTCTTTTCGCAATACCTTCGTTTCGCAAAATCGATCGCAAATACCTTCATTTCGCAATACCTTCTTTCGAAATTATCTTCGTTTCGCAAAATCGATCGCAAATACCTTCATTTCGCAAAAACTTCTTTCGAAAATATCTTCTTTTCGCAAAATCGATCGCAAACACCTTCATTTCGTAAAATCGATCGCAAATATCTTCTTTTCGCAATACCTTCGTTTCGCAAAATCGATCGCCAATACCTTCATTTCGCAATACCTTCTTTCGAAATTATCTTCGTTTCGCAAAATCGATCGCAAATACCTTCATTTCGCAAAAACTTCTTTCGAAAATATCTTCTTTTCGCAAAATCGATCGCAAATACCTTCATTTCGTAAAATCGATCGCAAATATCTTCTTTTCGCAATACCTTCGTTTCGCAAAATCGATCGCAAATACCTTCATTTCGCAATACCTTCTTTCGAAATTATCTTCGTTTCGCAAAATCGATCGCAAATACCTTCATTTCGCAAAAACTTCTTTCGAAAATATCTTCTTTTCGCAAAATCGATCGCAAATACCTTCATTTCGTAAAATCGATCGCAAATATCTTCTTTTCGCAATACCTTCGTTTCGCAAAATCGATCGCAAATACCTTCATTTCGCAATACCTTCGTTTCGCAAAATCGATCGCAAATACCTTCATTTCGCAAAACCTTCTTTCGAAAATATCTTCTTTTCGCAAAATCGATCGCAAATACCTTCATTTCGTAAAATCGATCGCAAATATCTTCTTTTCGCAATACCTTCGTTTCGCAAAATCGATCGCAAATACCTTCATTTCGCAATACCTTCTTTCGAAATTATCTTCGTTTCGCAAAATCGATCGCAAATACCTTCATTTCGCAAAAACTTCTTTCGAAAATATCTTCTTTTCGCAAAATCGATCGCAAACACCTTCATTTCGTAAAATCGATCGCAAATATCTTCTTTTCGCAATACCTTCGTTTCGCAAAATCGATCGCAAATACCTTCATTTCGCAAAACCTTCTTTCGAAAATATCTTCTTTTTGCAAAATCGATCGCAAATGCCTTCATTTCGTAAAATCAATCGCAAATATCTTCTTTTCGCAATACCTTCGTTTCGCAAAATCGATCGCAAATACCTTCATTTCGCAATACCTTCTTTCGAAAATATCTTCTTTTCGCAAAATCGATCGCAAATACCTTCATTTCGTAAAATCGATCGCAAATATCTTCTTTTCGCAATACCTTCGTTTCGCAAAATCGATCGCAAATACCTTCATTTTGCAAAAACTTCTTTCGAAAATATCTTCTTTTCGCAAAATCGATCGCAAATACCTTCATTTCGTAAAATCGATCGCAAATATCTTCTTTTCGCAATACCTTCGTTTCGCAAAATCGATCGCAAATACCTTCATTTCGCAAAACCTTCTTTCGAAAATATCTTCTTTTCGCAAAATCGATCGCAAATACCTTCATTTCGTAAAATCGATCGCAAATATCTTCTTTTCGCAATACCTTCGTTTCGCAAAATCGATCGCAAATACCTTCATTTCGCAATACCTTCTTTCGAAATTATCTTCGTTTCGCAAAATCGATCGCAAATACCTTCATTTCGTAAAATCGATCGCAAATATCTTCTTTTCGCAATACCTTCGTTTCGCAAAATCGATCGCAAATACCTTCATTTCGCAAAAACTTCTTTCGAAAATATCTTCTTTTCGCAAAATCGATCGCAAATACCTTCATTCCGTAAAATCGATCGCAAATATCTTCTTTTCGCAATACCTTCGTTTCGCAAAATCGATCGCAAATACCTTCATTTCGCAAAAACTTCTTTCGAAAATATCTTCTTTTCGCAAAATCGATCGAAAATACCTTCATTTCGTAAAATCGATCGCAAATATCTTCTTTTCGCAATACCTTCGTTTCGCAAAATTGATCGCAAATACCTTCATTTCGCAAAACCTTCTTTCGAAAATATCTTCTTTTCGCAAAATCGATCGCAAATACCTTCATTTCGTAAAATCGATCGCAAATATCTTCTTTTCGCAATACCTTCGTTTCGCAAAATCGATCGCAAATACCTTCATTTCGCAAAAACTTCTTTCGAAAATATCTTCTTTTTGCAAAATCGATGGCATATACCTTCATTTCGTAAAATCGATCGCAAATATCTTCTTTTCGCAATACCTTCGTTTCGCAAAATCGATCGCAAATACCTTCATTTCGCAAAACCTTCTTTCGAAAATATCTTCTTTTCGCAAAATCGATCGCAAATACCTTCATTTCGTAAAATCGATCGCAAATATCTTCTTTTCGCAATACCTTCGTTTCGCAAAATCGATCGCAATTACCTTCATTTCGCCGAAGTCTGTTTGGTCTGACCAATGGTGGCCAACGTCTGTTTGGTCTGACCAAGGGTGGCCGAAGTCTGTTTGGTCTGAACAATGGTGGCCAACGTCTGTTTGGTCTGACCAAGGGTGGCCAACGTCTGTTTGGTCTGACCAAGGGTGGCCGAAGTCTGTTTGGTCTGACCAATGGTGGGCAAAGTCTCTTTGGTCTGACCAATGGTGGCCAACGTCTGTTTGGTCTGACCAAGGGTAGCCGAAGTCTGTTTGGTCTGACCAATGGTGGGCAAAGTCTGTTTGGTCTGACCAAGGTTGGCCAACGTCTGTTTGGTCTGACCAAGGGTTGCCGAAGTCTGTTTGGTCTGAACAATGGTGGCCAACGTCTGTTTGGTCTGACAAATGGTGGGCTAAGTCTGTTTGGTCTGACCAAGGGTAGCCGAATTCTGTTTGGTCTGACCAATGGTGGGCCAAGTCTGTTTGGTCTGACCAAGGGTGGCCGAAGTCTGTTTGGTCTGAACAATGGTGGCCAACGTCTGTTTGGTCTGACCAAGGGTGGCCGAAGTCTGTTTGGTCTGAACAATGGTGGCCAACGTCTGTTTGGTCTGACCAATGGTGGCTAACGTCTGTTTGGTCTGACCAATTGTGGGCAAAGTCTGTTTGGTCTGACCAATGGTGGGCAAAGTCTTTTTGGTCTGACCAAGGGTGGCCGAAGTCTGTTTGGTCTGAACAATGGTGGCCAACGTCTGTTTGGTCTGACCAAGGGTGGCCGAAATCTGTTTGGTCTGAACAATGGTGGCCAACGTCTGTTTGGTCTGACCAAGGTTGGCCGAAGTCCGTTTGGTCTGACCAAGGGTGGCAAACGTCTGTTTGGTCTGACCAAGGGTTGCCGAAGTCTGTTTGGTCTGAACAATGGTGGCCAACGTCTGTTTGGTCTTACCGATGGTGGCCAACGTCTGGTTGGTCTGACCAAGGGTAGCCAAAGTCTGTTTGGTCTGACCAAGGGTGGCCGAAGTCTGTTTGGTCTGAACAATGGTGGCCAACGTCTGTTTGGTCTGACCAAGGGTGGCCGAAGTCTGTTTGGTCTGACCAAGGGTGGCCAACGTCTGTTTGGTCTGACCAAGGGTTGCCGAAGTCTGTTTGGTCTGAACAATGGTGGCCAACGTCTGTTTGGTCTAACCAATGGTGGCCAAAGTCTGTTTGGTCTGACCAAGGGTAGCCGAAGTCTGTTTGGTCTGACCAATGGTGGGCAAAGTCTGTTTGGTCTGACCATGTTTGGCCAACGTCTGTTTGATCTGACCAAGTGTGGCCGAAGTCTGTTTGGTCTGACCACGGGTGGCCGAAGTCTGTTTGGTCTGAACAATGGTGGCCAACGTCTGTTTGGTCTGACCAAGGGTGGCCAACGTCTGTTTGGTCTGACCAAGGGTGGCCGAAGTCTGTTTGGTCTGAACAATGGTGGCCAACGTCTGTTTGGTCTGACAAATGGTGGCCGAAGTCTGTTTGGTCTGACCACGGGTGGCCGAAGTCTGTTTGGTCTGAACAATGGTGGCCAACGTCCGTTTGGTCTGACCAAGGGTGGCAAACGTCTGTTTGGTCTGACCAAGGGTTGCCGAAGTCTGTTTGGTCTGAACAATGGTGGCCAACGTCTGTTTGGTCTTACCGATGGTGGCCAACGTCTGGTTGGTCTGACCAAGGGTAGCCAAAGTCTGTTTGGTCTGACCAAGGGTGGCCGAAGTCTGTTTGGTCTGAACAATGGTGGCCAACGTCTGTTTGGTCTGACCAAGGGTGGCCGAAGTCTGTTTGGTCTGACCAAGGGTGGCCAACGTCTGTTTGGTCTGACCAAGGGTTGCCGAAGTCTGTTTGGTCTGAACAATGGTGGCCAACGTCTGTTTGGTCTAACCAATGGTGGCCAAAGTCTGTTTGGTCTGACCAAGGGTAGCCGAAGTCTGTTTGGTCTGACCAATGGTGGGCAAAGTCTGTTTGGTCTGACCATGGGTGGCCAACGTCTGTTTGGTCTGACCAAGGGTGGCCGAAGTCTGTTTGGTCTGACCACGGGTGGCCGAAGTCTGTTTGGTCTGAACAATGGTGGCCAACGTCTGTTTGGTCTGACCAAGGGTGGCCAACGTCTGTTTGGTCTGACCAAGGGTGGCCGAAGTCTGTTTGGACTGACCAAGGGTAGCCGAAGTCTGTTTGGTCTGACCAATGGTGGGCAAAGTCTGTTTGGTCTGACCAAGGGTAGCCGAAGTCTGTTTGGTCTGACCAATGGTGGGCAAAGACTGTTTGGTCTGACCAAGGGTGGCCGAAGTCTGTTTGGTCTGAACAATGGTGGCCAACGTCTGTTTGGTCTGACCAAGGGTGGCCGAAATCTGTTTGGTCTGACCAAGGGTGGCCGAAATCTGTTTGGTCTGAACAATGGTGGCCAACGTCTGTTTGGTCTGACCAAGGGTGGCCGAAGTCTGTTTGGTCTGACCAAGGGTGGCAAACGTCTGTTTGGTCTGACCAAGGGTTGCCGAAGTCTGTTTGGTCTGAACAATGGTGGCCAACGTCTGTTTGGTCTTACCGATGGTGGCCAACGTCTGTTTGGTCTGACCAAGGGTAGCCAAAGTCTGTTTGGTCTGACCAAGGGTGGCCGAATTCTGTTTGATCTGAACAATGGTGGCCAACGTCTGTTTGGTCTGACCAAGGGTGGCCGAAGTCTGTTTGGTCTGACCAAGGGTGGCCAACGTCTGTTTGGTCTGACCAAGGGTTGCCGAAGTCTGTTTGGTCTGAACAATGGTGGCCAACGTCTGTTTGGTCTAACCAATGGTGGCCAACGTCTGTTTGGTCTGACCAAGGGTAGCCGAAGTCTGTTTGGTCTGACCAATGGTGGGCAAAGTCTGTTTGGTCTGACCATGGGTGGCCAACGTCTGTTTGGTCTGACCAAGGGTGGCCGAAGTCTGTTTGGTCTTACCAAGGGTGGCCGAAGTCTGTTTGGTCTGACCAAGGGTGGCCAACGTCTGTTTGGTCTGACCAAGGGTGGCCGAAGTCTGTTTGGTCTGACCAAGGGTAGCCGAAGTCTGTTTGGTCTGACCAATGGTGGGCAAAGTCTGTTTGGTCTGACCAAGGGTAGCCGAAGTCTGTTTGGTCTGACCAATGGTGGGCAAAGTCTGTTTGGTCTGACCAAGGGTGGCCAACGTCTGTTTGGTCTGACCAAGGGTGGCCGAAGTCTGTTTGGTCTGACCAAGGGTGGCCGAAGTCTGTTTGGTCTGACCAATGGTGGGCAAAGTCTCTTTGGTCTGACCAATGGTGGCCAACGTCTGTTTGGTCTGACCAAGGGTAGCCGAAGTCTGTTTGGTCTGACCAAGGGTGGGCAAAGTCTGTTTGGTCTGACCAAGGGTGGCCAACGTCTGTTTGGTCTGACCAAGGGTTGCCGAAGTCTGTTTGGTCTGAACAATGGTGGCCAACGTCTGTTTGGTCTGACCAATGGTGGAAAACGTCTGTTTGGTCTGACCAAGGGTAGCCGAAGTCTGTTTGGTCTGACCAATGGTGGGCAAAGTCTGTTTGGTCTGACCAAGGCTGGCCGAAGTCTGTTTGGTCTGAACAATGGTGGCCAACGTCTGTTTGGTCTGACCAAGGGTGACCGAAATCTGTTTGTTCTGACCAATGATGGGCAAAGTCTGTTTGGTCTGACCAAGGGTGGCCAACGTCTGTTTGGTCTGACCAAGGGTTGCCGAAGTCTGTTTGGTCTGAACAATGGTGGCCAACGTCTGTTTGGTCTAACCAATGGTGGCCAACGTCTGTTTGGTCTGACCAAGGGTAGCCGAAGTCTGTTTGGTCTGACCAATGGTGGGCAAAGTCTGTTTGGTCTGACCAAGGGTGGCCAACGTCTGTTTGGTCTGACCAAGGGTGGCCGAAGTCTGTTTGGTCTGACCAAGGGTGGCCGAAGTCTGTTTGGTCTGAACAATGGTGGCCAACGTCTGTTTGGTCTTACCGATGGTTGCCAACGTCTGTTTGGTCTGACCAAGGGTAGCCGAAGTCTGTTTGGTCTGACCAATGGTGGGCAAAGTCTGGTCTGACCAAGGGTGGCCAACGTCTGTTTGGTCTGACCAAGGGTGGCCGAAGTCTGTTTGGTCTGACCAGTGGTGGCCGAAGTCTGTTTGGTCTGACCAATGGTGGGCAAAGTCTGTTTGGTCTGACCAAGGGTGGCCAACGTCTGTTTGGTCTGAACAATGGTGGCCGAAGTCTGTTTGGTCTGAACAATGGTGGCCAACGTCTGTTTGGTCTGACCAAGGGCGGCCAACGTCTGTTTGGACTGACCAAGGGTGGCCGAAGTCTGTTTGGTCTGACCAAGGGTAGCCGAAGTCTGTTTGGTCTGACCAATGGTGGGCAAAGTCTGTTTGGTCTGACCAAGGGTAGCCGAAGTCTGTTTGGTCTGACCAATGGTGGGCAAAGTCTGTTTAGTCTGACCAAGGGTGGCCAACGTCTTTTTGGTCTGACCAAGGGTGGCCGAAGTCTGTTTGGTCTGACCAAGGGTAGCCGAAGTCTGTTTGGTCTGACCAATGGTGGGCAAAGTCTGTTTGGTCTGACCAAGGGTAGCCGAAGTCTGTTTGGTCTGACCAATGGTGGGCAAAGTCTCTTTGGTCTGACCAATGGTGGCCAACGTCTGTTTGGTCTGACCAAGGGTAGCCGAAGTCTGTTTGGTCTGACCAATGGTGGGCAAAGTCTGTTTGGTCTGACCAAGGGTGGCCAACGTCTGTTTGGTCTGACCAAGGGTTGCCGAAGTCTGTTTGGTCTGAACAATGGTGGCCAACGTCTGTTTGGTCTGACCAATGGTGGGCAAAGTCTCTTTGGTCTAACCAATGGTGGCCAACGTCTGTTTGGTCTGACCAAGGGTAGCCGAAGTCTGTTTGGTCTGACCAATGGTGGGCAAAGTCTGTTTGGTCTGACCAAGGGTGGCCAACGTCTGTTTGGTCTGACCAAGGGTAGCCGAAGTCTGTTTGGTCTGACCAATGGTGGGCAAAGTCTGTTTGGTCTGACCAAGGCTGGCCGAAGTCTGTTTGGTCTGAACAATGGTGGCCAACGTCTGTTTGGTCTGACCAAGGGTGACCGAAGTCTGTTTGTTCTGACCAATGGTGGGCAAAGTCTGTTTGGTCTGACCAAGGGTGGCCAACGTCTGTTTGGTCTGACCAAGGGTTGCCGAAGTCTGTTTGGTCTGAACAATGGTGGCCAACGTCTGTTTGGTCTAACCAATGGTGGCCAACGTCTGTTTGGTCTGACCAAGGGTAGCCGAAGTCTGTTTGGTCTGACCAATGGTGGGCAAAGTCTGTTTGGTCTGACCAAGTGTGGCCAACGTCTGTTTGGTCTGACCAAGGGTGGCCGAAGTCTGTTTGGTCTGACCAAGGGTGGCCGAAGTCTGTTTGGTCTGAACAATGGTGGCCAACGTCTGTTTGGTCTTACCGATGGTTGCCAACGTCTGTTTGGTCTGACCAAGGGTAGCCGAAGTCTGTTTGGTCTGACCAATGGTGGGCAAAGTCTGGTCTGACCAAGGGTGGCCAACGTCTGTTTGGTCTGACCAAGGGTGGCCGAAGTCTGTTTGGTCTGACCAGTGGTGGCCGAAGTCTGTTTGGTCTGACCAATGGTGGGCAAAGTCTGTTTGGTCTGACCAAGGGTGGCCAACGTCTGTTTGGTCTGAACAATGGTGGCCGAAGTCTGTTTGGTCTGAACAATGGTGGCCAACGTCTGTTTGGTCTGACCAAGGGTGGCCAACGTCTGTTTGGTCTGACCAAGGGTGGCCGAAGTCTGTTTGGTCTGACCAAGGGTAGCCGAAGTCTGTTTGGTCTGACCAATGGTGGGCAAAGTCTGTTTGGTCTGACCAAGGGTAGCTGAAGTCTGTTTGGTCTGACCAATGGTGGGCAAAGTCTGTTTGGTCTGACCAAGGGCGGCCGAAGTCTGTTTGGTCTGAACAATGGTGGCCAACGTCTGTTTGGTCTGACCAAGGGTGGCCGAAGTCTGTTTGTTCTGACCAATGTTGGCCAACGTCTGTTTGGTCTGACCAATGGTGGCCAACGTCTGTTTGGTCTGACCAAGGGTAGCCGAAGTCTGTTTGGTCTGACCAATGGTGGGCAAAGTCTGTTTGGTCTGACCAAGGGTGGCCGAAGTCTGTTTGGTCTGAACAATGGTGGCCAATGTCTGTTTGGTCTGACCAAGGGTGGCCGAAGTCTGTTTGGTCTGAACAATGGTGGCCAACGTCTGTTTGGTCTGACCAAGGGTGGCCAACGTCTGTTTGGTCTGACCAAGGGTGGCCGAAGTCTGTTTGGTCTGACCAAGGGTAGCCGAAGTCTGTTTGGTCTGACCAATGGTGGGCAAAGTCTGTTTGGTCTGACCAAGGGTAGCCGAAGTCTGTTTGGTCTGACCAATGGTGGGCAAAGTCTGTTTGGTCTGACCAAGAGTGGCCGAAGTCTGTTTGGTCTGAACAATGGTGGCCAACGTCTGTTTGGTCTGACCAAGGGTGGCCGAAGTCTGTTTGTTCTGACCAATGGTGGCCAACGTCTGTTTGGTCTGACCAATGGTGGCCAACGTCTGTTTGGTCTTACCGATGGTGGCCAACGTCTGTTTGGTCTGATCAAGGGTAGCCGAAGTCTGTTTGGTCTGACCAATGGTGGGCAAAGTCGGTTTGGTCTGACCAAGGGTGGCCGAAGTCTGTTTGGTCTGACCAATGGTGGGCAAAGTCTGTTTGGTCTGACCAAGGGTGGACAACGTCTGTTTGGTCTGACCAAGGGTGGCCGAAGTCTGTTTGGTCTGAACAATGGTGGCCAACGTCTGTTTGGTCTGACCAAGGGTGGCCAACGTCTGTTTGGTCTGACCAAGGGTGGCCGAAGTCTGTTTGGTCTGACCAAGGGTAGCCGAAGTCTGTTTGTTCTGACCAAGGATGGCCAAAGTCTGATTGGTCTGACCCAGGGTGGCCAAAGTTTGTTTGGTCTGATCAAAGTTGACCAAGACCTGTTTGCTTTACATCCATTTTCTCTTTCTGACGGTTGAAGTCGTTGACCCAGCTTTCTTCTAAACAAAAATTGCAGCAGAAGAAGGAAAAATAAATTAGAGAAAAAAAGCAAATATATACAAGGGCACAGTTTGCTCAGTTTAAAGCAAGTAGTTCATTTATTGAAGAGTTCCGAATGAGTCAATTAAGAAGCTAAGGCAGTGGGCCATGAGATGATTCAAACCATTTGTAGTATGTCGTAAATGACATCTATCCCGACCATGCTCATCAAAGTCAGTCTTCTTAACTAACTTTGGACTTTTGTATCTGTCCTTTAAATGTTCCGCCAAATAAATATTATTGGCTTCGCGTATATTTTTGTCGAAGTCCGCTCGAGGCAGCAACCCACTGAATCGAACTATTCGGGGGTGCAAAGCGCGAATAACAAAAACATAGTTCCGGTAAATTTCGTCGACACTTATACTATTTACATCGTTATCCCCGCAAATAATAAAGATGTGGGTGTAACGGTTTGAGTCCCTCGATCATAGTTCGCAGATGAATTGATCTACGGCCACCCTCGCCGTCATACGAAGGGCTGTAAAAATAAGAACTAAATATAATGAACAGACAAGACTAAGCCATCAATACAAACCGAAGTAAACTTACTGGTAGCGGCATACCCGCTCATTCATCCGCAAAAGCGGGGTTGCGTCTCGGAGATTTGAATCTCCGATAAACACAACTCTAGTCTGCAAAACAGGTCATAATTCAAAATTTTTGGATTTTAAAAAGCAACGAGCACCAACAGCTAGTGCTGTAGGTGCTCTGATGGAAAACTATTAATAGCATAACAGCTTTCAAATGACAATGTTTGGTGGGAAGCAATTAGTCGCGAAGTCAAAACCCGTAACTAGCATTACGAGTTTGCCTTCTAAAACTATTAATAGTAAAATAGTTCTAGTCGCACTTGGTTGTTTTATTAAAATTTTTAAAAAGCAACGAGCACCAACAGCTAGTGCTGTAGATGCTCTGATGGAAAACTATTAATAGCATAATAGCCTTCAAATGACAATATTTGGTGGGAAGCAATTAGTCGCGAAGTCAAAACCCGCAACTAGCGTTACGAGTTAGCCTTCTAAAACTATTAATAGTAAAATAGTTCTAGTCACACTTGGTTGTTTTAATAAAATTTTTTAAAAAGCAACGAGCACCAACAGCTAGTGCTGTAGGTGCTCTGATGGAAAACTATTAATAGCATAACAGCTTTCAAATGACAATGT
>NC_134482.1:39068526-39142532 GCF_964194025.1 Convolutriloba macropyga | reverse complement strand
CTAAGAGTATTTGAGTTTTTTTCACTTGACAGACTGACGGCATTGAGATCAAAAATCTGTTTAATTTATCTCAACTGAGCATGCGTAGTAACTGCCTGGTTGCCTTCTGTGAAGAAGTAACAACAGCCTGCTTATTCACTGTACAGTCTGGCATTGTTTTAATCATGTACAGAATTCAATCAGAAAAATTTCGTAAACGGAAATTTTCGAAAATCTGACATGTCAAAATGGCCGCCTCCTTATATTAGAATGTTGGTCGCATTTTACAGTTTATGTATCAATTTTTGCCTCAATCTTTGTGATTTTTTATTTTGAAAGGTGAATCTCCAGGGCTTTTATTAGCACGTAATTAACTTACCTGTGGTTGATTACTGTTTTGAAACGTTTCACGCGTCGTTATTTCATCATTTCATCATTTCAATTCGCTTTATTCACTTTTAATCTTTAAAGCGAGTTCAGAGGCCCAATTACATGTATATATAATTATGCATGTACAGATGAAAGCCAGACGGCAATAAGGCATGAACCGATAGTAGCCAGGCAGTAATTACGCGCGAACTGATAAAAGCCAGGCAGTAATTACTAATGCTCATAGAGAGTTCTTCAAATGTTACTTATGTCAAGAACAAAACCCGTCTGTATAAAACTATGCAAAGAAGTTGATCAGAATTACTAATACATGCGCAAATGAATCACTCTGGAATTTGCCCTGTAATTTTTTAAAAGTGACATGATCAGAAACAGGGTCATCCAAAAATCCAGAATGTAATTTTTAATGATTCAGTACTGATCTAGCATGACACTAGGGTACGGGTAAGAACAGGTAACCTATAGGTTGTAATTTTTCATTTGAATTTTGTTGAAAATGGCCAGTTGGGTTAAAAGTGAACTTTTTTTTTAAAATTCATATTCCTTCTCAAATAGCCTCAAGTGACTCCGTGGTTCGGTTTCTTTCGCTGATAATGCCTAGAAGTTACTCTGGCAGATTCGTTGATCAATTTATCTGAAAAGCAATTTATTTACTCGAATGGTTTTTGACTGTGGAATCAAGTTGAAAATGTAATTAGATCGTAAATAAGACTCTTTTAACTTTTAATTAGACTTCCTGGAATGAAAATCAGAAATAATATCGCCCTTAGAATAGATCCGAAAAGTGTTGCTGACTGATTGCTCTTCTCCCGAATTGTTTGTTTGTTTGTTTGTTTTAGTTCAACATTCTGATTGACACTGGAAGCAGCAACCTGGCAGTAGCTGGAGTGTCAGATTACGTCTCCAAAATATTTCTACCAAAAGAGTAAGTTATCACATATGACTGTCATCTGAAATTCATGCAAAGAACCAAATAAAAGAGCTACAGATCTGTTCTGCGTTTGCGAAATTATTTTGGGTCTTTCCCGTTATAGCCCCCTGCCCCCGCTTATTATCTCCCCACCGCCCAGCTTAGTATCCAGCTTAGTATATAGCTCAAGATAACTGCTAAAAATTACACTGTTTATAAAAAAAATTGTTCCTAGAAAAAAAGTTAGCCACGATGGTTCACAGAAAACGGTGCTATAAAGATGCATTACATTCTATAACAAAAAAGAAAAAAACTAGAACATCAAAACTCAAAAAGTCAACAATTGCAATGGCGATTTATGGCAAAAAAATGATAAAACGGTAGAAACTACCGCTTTTCTGATTATTGATGCAAATTGCAAATTTCTCCAAGACCCGTTAATTTTTTTTTAAAAAAAATCAGAATGCTTAAAATCATAAGCGGGCGAAAGATAAGCCGATGATTGAATTCTGTGATTGGGAACGATCACAAAAAAATAATGTACAAAGAACATTGTAATGTTTCAAGCAACTTTTTGACAATATAGGATTTTGACAATTTCAATGGACATTGTGTTATTAGCTACTGAAGAATAAATGACAGTTCCCGAGACCAACGGATATTTTGTGTGGAAAAGTCCACAGTTGGTTTTTTTTCAAGATCTTCCAGGATCAATATATTAATGATACTAAAATAGTTTTAAACCAGTACTAAACTGATCAATTAAAGAGTTGAATAACAGTAGATTTCCAATCGAGTTTTGGGAATAGTTTTTTATAATCTACCTGCAAATAGTTGAAAATTTGGAGCACTTAGTGGCAAATGCTGTTGCTGCTCTCAAGTTGTTTTGAGTACTCAAGATGAAATAGTTGGAAATTTTGATTTCAAATTCAAAAACAGCGGAGCTTTATCAACATGAATCAATCGTTTCATTCGACTTAGTATCTCCTTGATAACATAATATTTTGGAATCATCAGAACAAACATTTTATACAACAGAATGCATAGGTATCAATGCTAAAACAAATTTATATAAGAGGTCTTTGCGCACTGAAATTTTGAAATCCTTATTAAGTGCTGCTGTGGTGGCTGCTGCTGCTCTTTTACTGGTAATTTTGGAAACTAAATAAATTGATTGGATTGTTATGGCAGACTTGACAAACATCAATATTTTTGTCGGAAAATTTTTACCTAATTGCAAAAACTGCTCGTACTTCTTGTTCTTTCTTCAAAGAAACTTCAAGCTCACGAAAAAGTGAATTTCTTGTAAGGCGTCTGATTTAATTTATTGGAACTCAGCATTGTGTACTTACCTGATGAAGTGGGGAGGACTTTAGTAGTTAAACCAGTGCAGTAAAACCTCCTAGTATGTGTTAACTTCTTCAACCGCAAAATTTTATTCTTACCTTACCAAAATGAGGAGAATAAAAACAAACATTTCATGTGTGGAAACTTGAAATGGACTGATGAAAAGTGATTCATTAATCTGTTGATCTATTGTACTGGTAACCATAGTTGTGTTGACCAAATTAATTGTCAATTGAATTTAACTATCTTCTAAAAAAATTTTGATCTGGTTCATCTCATATGACCAATCCAGTCTCTTTTTTCATTTTTGAAAGGTTTTCCTCTACACTTACACTTTCTCAAGTTGATTTCATTTCGAATATGCACAGCTTATATCCTACAGTTCTCGGCTTAGCTCTACTTTAAACTTCAAACATTAAAACTAAAATTGAACAGTAGAAACAACCGGTTAAACTGGGTATTGAAGCAAGATGCAAATGTCTCCAAAAGCTGGAACCGTTAATTAAAAATTTGAAACGTTTAAAGTCACAAACTGGTTAAAAATAGACCGATGTTAAAATAACGTGCGAACAATACTAATGTTTTGGACGATTTTTTGGCAAGATAGGTTTTTGATTTGTAGCATATTTGTCTTATGATTTAATGATTACTAACATTTGATATTGCAAAGAATCAAAAATAACCTGGTATAAACAAATAGAAGAAAAGCTGTTTTTTAACTTCCATTCATTTATGATTTATATTTCTGTGGTTTCGCGTTTTTCGTTTTTTATTCGATTTCTATTCTTCGACTTTCCATACAACTACTAGAATCACGTAAATTTATTGCTATGGTTTCTTTGTATTATGCTATAAAATTCCCCGTGGTGAAAAAAGCTCGTCTGTATTAATTTTCTGTACCATATATCGATTTCAAAATTTTCGTTTTTTATCATTCCGGCTACAATAGCAGCACATTTCAGGTCAGAGACGTTCAAATGGCAAGACGACAGAATATCTGTTCAATACAGCCAAGGGTACTGGCAAGGCGAACTGGCAAAAGACCAGGTTGGAGAAATTGTCAATTATTGAAATTACCGTAAAAAGTGGGAGTGACTTCATGATGATTGATTGATTTGTGTTTATATATTTAATCACTGAAAAATTAAATCAACCGTTAAAATATTTTGCTTTATATTTAGATCTATCATGAACAGATCTGTTTACATGTATACTTGGTAGTTAATAACAAAATATTCGTACAAGTTAACTTTTCTTGACAAGAAATTTACAAATTATAATAAAACACTTGAAAGCGAATAATTTCCTGTACAAATTTAAGAAAACTTACCGAACTCGGAGACCAAATTGACATCCAAAAATTTACTTGTCATCTGTTCATTTTTCAGGTGAAATTTTCTGCGTTGCCCAATCGGCCGATTTCAGCCAAATTTGTGGTGATAGACTACTCGGAGTATTTCTTCGTCCAGGGTACAACGTGGCAAGGAATCCTGGGATTAGGTTACCAGTCAATAGCTGAACAGGTAAAGAGTCATTATTTAGTTTTTACAAAAATTAAAAAATTACCCGGGTCTATTGCAATCGCTGTTTTTCACAGCATTATTTTGTATCAAATAGTCTGAATGCGCTGAAACTTTTTATATTCAGCACATATTCAGTGCATTTCTTACTAAAGTTGAGCACTTTTCCGGCTCAATTTCATGCAAAGCTTCAGCGAACGAAAATTTCAACGCTTTATATGCTCAGTTATTTCATCTCCTTCTAAAATCTTAAGCATATTTCAGAGCACTTGTTGCCCAATTTGACGGAAATAATTTAGCCCGACTTTAAACAGCACATCGACTTTATTTGGGCCCGAGAAATTTCAATCGTGACTATGTATTGACCAGAAAATGTAATTGGCTTTATAGTAACTTAGAAAAAATTATTTATAGTTATGTTATAAATTATTTTTAAATCCGCAAAGCAATAAAAATGCTATTATTGATCTCATCGCCCTTTTTTTACAATTCAAAGGAAATGAAATGTATTGGTTCAGTGCCTTTTTCTAAGATCTGTTCACATTTTTTCCAAAATTTCCTTGTTAATGAGGAGTCAAATTGGAGTAGTAATTTTAGTCGCACTGGAGTAGTTAAAATAAAGAAAGCGAATAGTTGTAAGAGTGAAAACCTTTCCGACTGTTTTTGAAGCGGAGTGATGATTTGGCGTTTGAGCAGATTTTTGGTTAAGAGGGAAATACTTTCCACGTGAGGCAATTGGTTTCATTTTTTGCTGTTTTAAATTAATTTTCTCTATGAACTCTACAAAACGTGAAATGTTTGTTCTAACTAGTTGTATTAACCCCTCAAAAATTTTATGATTTTTTATGTTGTTCTGTCAATCAGCCTTGTGAATGAAAGTTCTTTATTTCTCTCTATGGTGGCATATCAAATGTACTTTTTTAAGAGTTTATATCTAGCTGTTTTAACGACAGTGACACTGAATGTTTTTAAAATACTGGTTTCTCTTTTTTTTCATATTTCATAATTTTTTTTATTATTCTTTCTTCTTGTCTAGTTTTTAACCGCTTCTGCTGGCTCTCTGGAATGTTATTTCCAAATTTATAATTTTTTAAAATTTTATCATTCATATCTAACATTTAACGATTTTAGCAAAACTTTTTATCAATAATTATGAACAATAGTTCTTGTATTTTACTTATATTTTAGTAAAATTATTTTATTAAATTATTATTTTATGAAATTATTATTTTGTTTTTCGATCTCATAGTTTTGTAAAAAAAAAACGTTTGTTTTCTCTCTATTGAGGCATATCTGAATTCATTCAAGTTACCAGTTAATTGTAAATTACTTCTTTGGCTTTAGCAAGAATTGGTGAATTTTTGATTGTTGCTTGTTTTTGCTGTTATTTTTTTACCTGGTTTCTGAAGTGTGTTGATATAAGCCTTCTGTTGATAGGTTTTTTAATAAGTATTGAGGGTTTTAAGTTTTGATTGTTTAATGTTTTTCAAGCCTTTTATTTGCATAGACATTAGTGATAATCCGGTCTTCTAGAATGCCGTTTGTGTCGTCCTTTTTAATTTGTCGTCCAAGGGTTTTCGGGAAAGTTTGTGTTTGCTGTCTAAACTCTCAATGTTTAATGTTTTCTATGGTTTGACTTCGTTGGACCTGATAACTTAAATAACTTTATTTTTCTGAAAAAAAAATGAAATGAGAATTAGATATTTCTTATGCTCCGTTTACTTGTGTAAACTTTTCGGTATATGATTTGTTTGCTATCAGAAGATAATATTCTTAAGGCGTTCTTTGATTTGTTTTTCTTAAGCGTTTTGAATGTTAATTCACGTCATATCCTGTTATGTTTTCTTTTGAAATTGTCATCTCCATCGATGAACTTTTCGACCATTTAAGTTCTTAGTTTTAGTGACTTTTTCTGTTTTTCAGTACGTGACGTCTGTTTTTACTCTCTTTGTGCCAGGTTATATGTCAATTGTGCCATATTTTGTTGGCCTAATTTTGTCTTAGTAAAAAAACAACTTCTACATTAACCTAATGACTTTTAATTTTTTAATACTATTTAGTAATTAAATATCGAGAGATTGGAACTGAAATGTGACAAAACTGAATATGTCACTGTAAGTTCTTGTTTTGAGGATTGGAGGTTTTCACCTCTTCATATCAACCATCCAGTTCAAACAGAGCTCTCTTCTTGTATAGCTTGTTCATACATGTGTCATATAACATTAAAACTTCAAATCTAACCATTATAGATGTTAGAAATAACAGAAGGTCTATTTATCTATCTTTGGTTTTCGCTTTTATTAGTTCCACTGAAGGTCAAGGAATTCTGTTGCGGTTGTTTTCCTCAATATTCCGACTATTTTGTTAATTTATAGGAGATCATTTCCAGCATCAAGATTTTTCTGGAAAATAATTGAGTAATGAAATGAACTGTAGTTTTTAGAAAAGAGCTGAAAATCATGATATTGCAAAAAGCGCTGAAAAATGCTCAAATGCGCTGAATTTTTGAAACGATTGTGCGCTGCAAATGCTCTGAAATTATAGAATCTCCCAGCTAACTTTGTTTGGATATTCCTAACTCACGATTTTTGCGTGACTTGGGTATGGTATTATATATGAAAAAATAAATCGTTAGGGTCAACTCAAGTTTTGTGCCGTTGGCTTTTTCAGAACCTGGAGCCATTTTGGGTGAGTTATATACGTGAGCACAATTTCGAGGATGTGTTCTCTCTGGCACTATGTGGGTTGGTAAGCAAGGCAAAAGTCGAGGAAGGAAGCACGAATGATACTGCACAGGGCACTCTTGTTAGTGATCGTCATTTGTCAAATTTGCATACATTTCTCAGCTAAAAAACACAAAAAAATGATTTCTAAAAGAAAGCCTCTTCGTGCCTACGCCCCGCCCCTCAACCACAATTAGCCCACACTGCTCGAAAGTCCAGCTGAAAAATATGTAGCACTATATCAGTAGCACAATTGGAATCGACAACTGGAGCCGAATGCTTAAATTTGATTGGCCAAAGTGAAGTTAAGATAGAACGTGCCCTTGCCATGATTGCAACCCCTTAACAGGTGAGCGCGAGAACTGACCAATCAGAGGCAATCGGGATCCATTCTGTAACAAAATTTTTGCCTCAAAAGTGCGTTTAAAAATGTGTTTTAAATCAACAGCTGACCATTTTTACAATTATTCTGCCCTATTGCTAACATAATACAGCAGTTCACATCACTTTATTATAGTTCGACCGGATTAGAAAATTTCTTGAAACAAAAGTCAAACTTTCAGACCCTGGGTGGAGCTGACCCAAAGTTATCGGTGGGCGAGATGAGGTTCACTCCCATTGTGAGGTCAACCTACTTCGAAGTGGTAATCACAGATTTCAAGGTCAACGGAGAGAGCCTTAGAATGGACTGTAAAGAGGTACATTGGTTAAAAAATCATTCCATATCTATCCAAAATGAGATTTGAGCGGTGGAGTTTTAAAAGCACACTAATTAAGTTGATGGGGCTGCTTATCAAGTACTCCAGATAAACTTCCAGATAAAGCTGTGGATGTTCTGTGTCTGATTTTTTTGTGTTCTGTTTCAAAAATTGGCTGTCAGAGGGCTACTTCTTTCAAAACTTTAGAGATGAACTTTATTTTCAAAACTAAGTATATAGATGGAATTAGTTATGAAATGAAGCACTTGCTTAATCAATTTAAGCAGGTTTTTGAAAAATCGGTTTTTTGCAAATTAAAATAAGGAAACATATTTCTAATTATATTGCAATTTTTTCTGAGAGAATATCTAGGTCAGTTTTTTGAAAGTTATGAAGAACAATAGCAAAAGTGTTTATGGGGTTTGAAACAAAAATTCAATTAACAACTTGTTCAACACAATGTCTTTTAACCGGAAAATCAAGGAAAATTTTGTATAAATTACAAACCAATTGTCAAAACAAACTGATCGCTTTCTTTGAATAACATTTCCACAATGAAAAAATTAGGAGAAAGATTTTGGCCAACAGATTTTGGCCAAGCAATTGAAAAAAAATATATATGGCTATTAATCAATAAATTAAATGACCAACAAAGTATAAAATTTCACGTAAAGCATAAAATTTCAAGTATAAAACAAACACTGGTAGTTGTTTAGATTAAGAATCTTACAAATTAAAATGCGGATTCCAGTGTTATTTTTTTAGTCAATGATAGGCGTAAATACTCATAAACTTTTGTGAGTATGACTCCTGTTCACCTTTCCTCATCTTTGAGTTGACATATCTCGAACAAATACATCCGATAAGTACTGACGGAAACAGTTTTTTCGGCAATTTTGAAAAACAATGTTTCTCTGAGAATTTAGGTGACCGAATAGTTGAAATGATAAAAATGGTGTGAACACAGGACTAAATGGTTGCAAAAACTACATACACTTTCAATTTCCCAGAAATCAGATGGGAAATGTGATTTTTAAAAATGTCAGTTCAAAGATATTCTTTGAATTTTAGCGGGTGTAACTTCATGGTGATATTCATAACTTTAAAATTCATGGATTTCTAATGCTTTTATTGCTTCAAACGAAGTTTGAAGCTGTTTTAGAAACGTGTTTGTCTTTTTTAAACAAAACTTTTGCTTGACTGTTTTTGCGCTTTTGTTTGAGAACATTCTTGGCTTTCAGTTGTATTTTCACTCTCTCTTGGCTTCTAAATTATTTTGTGATGAGCAATAAGATTAGGGCGTTGCATAAGGTGTGAGACTACACTCCAGGAGGTCACGGGTCCAAGAGTTAATTTTTTGCACCCATTGCAAAATTTTGAAGCTGCACCCCCACAATTTAAATAGAGACCCTCCTGTTGTTCGAGAACAAATTATCTTAACCGACATTAGTGGGTTTGTGTTTTCTATTTAATAAACATTTACAAAGAGATAAGATTTACTACTCAAATGAAATTATCATTTTACTCAGATTTAGCCCAGGGCCGAACTTTGATCTAAATTGGGCAAAAGTCCAAATCGCCGGAATGGTGGTAGAATGGGACAAACTCATAGCTAAAAAAATGGAATTTTGCATCACCAAGTTTTCAAAATCAAGGTTTCCTGAAATCATTCTTTAGTAATGAAATTTTTTGTTGCACATAGCTTTACATTGATACCACTTATTTTAACCTCTGATTTCTGCAAAAAAATTATTTCGCAGAGTTAAAGTGGGACTTTCGGAATAGCTTCCATTCTTTTCAAAAATAAGAGGACAATAAAAGCAGATGTTGGGAACAGACGAGGTAAAACTTTATATGCTAACATGCCTATTTAAAATGTTAAAATTTCAGATGCAGAGTTATTTTGTTTTATTTGAACTGTTTATGTGTACAGCTGTGGACAAACTCCGTATGTTTACTCAAAAACGCTCAAATGGCTTTCTGAAATGGCAGATTTTGCTGTCAATTGTTTGACAAGGAATGGTCACAAAATCTCAAAGACTAACAACACAACAGGAAAACTGTGACATCTAAATTATACTTCCCTTGAAACTTTTCTTCGAAAATATTAATAATTAATCAAAAAAGAATATATAAAAATTAGAATACAGAGGTCGACTTCTTAAAAAACGAAATGGCAGGCAAAAATTAATGTTGGGTGTATAACCTGGACAGTTTTGATTGGATTGTCTATTGGTTTGTATTGAATTAAGAAACAAAGAGTTCTTTGACTCGATCGTTTTTTTTTATTATTAAACGCACTATCCAGAGTTAGATTTAAGTTATTGTAATGCCCCAGAACTAATGAGCGAGGGATCAGATTTTAAATATCTGGCTTAGTTTGCCAGATGAAACCGAGCTGAAACCTCTCTATGACTTTAGTTTGACATTTTCATTGAACTGCTTCAAAATAAAAAAACAACTTTAAAATGAATCTAACATAAACTAGGACATCCAAAAACATAATAAATTCAACTCCCAAAATCAATTCTTTATACCTTCATCTAGCTTTTGCTTCTCAAGTAAGGTGAGTTATTGTAATTGTGGCTACGCTTATACTCTGATTGCAATATGTGCCAGAACCAATATTATGAACAAACTGAAGAGTGACGATTGTTTGAAACCAGCTGTGCTCACTCAATCAGAGGGTAATTTTATTAAAGATCTATCACCCATTTAACAGTGATTATCAGAAGGGTTGATTTAATTGATATCTCGCCTATCGAATGAATACTAAAAAATTCTTTGTAGCCCAAAATCTATGGGTCATGAATGTGACGAGGAAAAACGCGAGAGCGAGAATAGGAGTTTTAATTCCAAATTTTTCATGAAAGGAAAATCTGGCGGATATAATGTTTAAACGAGTTCAAATAACATCAATATGAATGGACAATTGAAAACCAAAATTTCACAAACTAAATTTATATTAAAAAGTTCAGTATACTAATTCATAACTGAAATCAAGAAATCAGGAAGCTTTTTGCGCTTTTTTTCAACTTCTGTTGCTTATATATCTGTGGTATTGAAACAACTCCATGGAAATAGCTCGTCAAAAAATTGACGTTTTTTCATTTTTTTTCACCTAGTGTTCATTTTTTGCATCCAAATTAGGTTGAGGAATTGTTAACTCTAGCGAAACTGATTCTCGTGACGTATTTAGTTGTGCATTTTCACTCACATTTTTTTCAGTATCACACTAATTATTTTGACAGTAAAATTCGGAAAAAAACCCAATTTACCTGAAAATTGATTTTACCAGAACTCGAAATAACGTCATCCATTGTTATCATCAAAACAAAACCAGAAGAACAAAATGTTCTCCAAAGTATGTTGTTTTGCATCGAAACCTCCTCATTGATTCTATTCATTGAGTGGTCTTTTCAGAAGTTAAGAAAGAGACGTTAGTTTTGATGAGTTCTTGAGTTTTATAACCAATTTTTTTTTAAATTTGAAGTCGGTGACCACAAAATTTGAATTGATGATTATTGTAATAACAGCATAAACAGTTCCTAAACTTATTGGGTTTATATTTATTTAAACAGTTTTTTACGAATTTTACTTTTTACCACTGGTTTTACTTGTTACGAATTTGATGAAACTTAAATTTATTTTTCCGAAAAAAATTGAACGACAAAATTTTGAAAACGGCCCCAGCATGGATTTTTACATGCATCTGTTTGAGAATATACACTATGGTACCAAAAAGCTACGTACATCATTATTTCTGTTTTTAAAGCATGATTCGTGCTTCACAAGCATGATTTGCTCTGAGGCGTGAAAAATGTGAAATTTGGAAATTTTCAGAGCAGTTTCATTCTCACTTTCTCCGCTTAAATAGAAAAGATGGTTAAACAGCTTTGTTCTTTCACCGTTTGCCAAGTAGGTACGCTGAGATGTCTGATTTTCATGGTCTAAAACACAAAAGCAACTCAACTTGAACTCAAGATCCAGTGCACAGTATGCATACGAACGTTACTTGAAGAATAACAATTTCAAAGCCCAAAAATCGAGCAGAAGACCCCCAAAATTGTCAAAAAAATCAGAAAAAAGTTAGTTACCAATGTTTTGAAAGATCCCAAAACCTTACTGGAGCACATTATAGTGGCTCATATAATATTCTTTTCATAGATAGAACTTCTCTAGATACAGGTAGACGAGTTCTCAAAAAATGACGTTTTTTTCAAAAAATGCAGCAAAAAAGTCAGTCTGAAGAAGAAAATCAAGTGTTTTTGATCAAAATGGTGTATCAATATGCTCAAGAAGCCTTTCGAATGCTGGCAGAATGTTTTTACTGATGAAACAAAGGTGCGCAACTCCAGCGACGAAATTGTTACAGTTTTTCTATGGAATGGAACAAGATTTCTTAAAAAAAAACACAAAAAATTTGAGTTCGGACAAACGATCACTTATATTTTGAGGTGCAATACAATCAGATGGACATAAATTGCTTGTTAAGTGTCCAAACAAGCTAAGCACTGTCGGTTATTTGGAGATTTTGAAAAATTACAATGAAAAAAGGCATTTCTTGTGCATTATTTTTATAAGATAATGCACCTGTGTATAAATGGAAGATTATCGGCAATTTTTCCAAGAAAACGAGTGGAAAGTACTGCAATGGCCAGCATACAGTCCAGATCTGATTCCTATTGAAAATTTAGATTCAGATTTTGAAGCAACGATTCCAAAAAAGACCGTTTATTTTCGGTTAATTTAGAAGAAAAAGTGTATGAATTTGGGAATGAAATTGACGCAGAAGTTTTGATGAACCTGTATTAAAACTCTAAAACTCTACAAACCGTCTACTAGACGTTTAAAAAGCTAAAGGTGTAATGATGCGTTACTAGAGAATTAATTTGATTTCAAAATATTATATTATTGATGTTTGTATTGCTTTTAAACAAATCTTTAGGTGTACTTAGCTTTTTGGTACCATAGTGTAGCTTGAATAAGTTTAAATCGATCTAGTAAATAGGCTTAATTTGTTTCAGTATAATTTCCCCAGAACAATTGTAGATAGTGGCACCACAAACCTGAGGCTACCAAAAAGAGTCTACGACGAAGTAGTCGCACGTCTCAAACAGTTTGCCATGGAATCTATGGTAAGAAATTTGCTGAAGTCAGCGCCATCTTTTCAAACTGGGGTTTTGGTAGTTTAGATCGAATTCAGAATTGCAGTCCGATCGCTGGGTAAAAACTGGCACCAATAAGAGGTAAGCCAATTTTTGAGCGAAGTCCGTTTTATAATATCGATAAAGGGGTGAGGTCCGTTTTATAATCTTGGTACAAGGCAAAAAATGAATTTGCCTTTGTCCTTTGCGTGATTATAACAAGGTAATAACGAATTTTGGTAAGTAAAATTGGGCTTATTCTCTATTAGTACATATCAATGGTTGCAACGGGTTGTTGGCTAGAAATGTTTTTTGAGTTCACCCGAAATTTCCTGCTTTTTACAGGAAGAATTAGATGAAATATCTTGAGGGCCACCAAACTTTGTAGATTTATCCCCAACACGGAAAATTGTTTGCCTGATTTTTTGTGTGATATGTGACAAGAGCAAGATTCGTTAAGAGTTAAAAATTACAGTAGGTTCTACTTAAAATTTTGTTTCTGCCGGAGATTGTTACGGAGATGCCTTTTGGGTCGCACAAGCACCCCCCCCCGTTTGTTTGATCAAAAACGGCTTGAGAGAGGTCGTTTTGGTAAACAGTTTTTGCTCACCCGCGGCGCGTCATCGTCATTACTTTTCTATTACAATTTGCTCAAAAAAGGGGACAATGATTTGTATAAACTAATAAGAGGTGGAACTGTAAATTATTATTCATTAAAATTTGCAATTACTATTTTTAAGGCGAAAAATAACAATTATGGGGGGGGGGGGGGGGTTGCGCCCCTGCTTGAATTTGTGGATCAATCTATGACATGGGTAACTTCGGGTACTATTTGTTCAGATGGGTGATCAGGGTAACTTTTGGGGTGGAGACGAGGTGGTCTGCTGGGAGGAAGGGCATGACAAATTCTCCCTTTTCCCAACTATCTCACTTTCACTACTAGATGTATCCTCAACACACAGTGTATCATCCTACTTCGAAGTTAGTAGACATGAAATATTTCTATATATAGACCATTTCTATTCACTATCTCTAATAATTTCTTCAAATTTTCTCTGTTCTTTGTATTACAACTAAGATATCTTTCAGTTCTTATATGACCTAGCATATATTAGTTAGCAAAATTAGTAGCTCCGTAAAGTTATACCTAGTCAGTTACCACCTGTTGTGCTCAGGCCAATTTGTACGGATCAAATTGGGCTACAATTCGTCTTATTAAACTCGAGTGGAAATCTTGTCGCGATTGCTGAATTATTTACCTGCGAGAATTCAACAATTTCTTAAAGTTGGGTTTGCAGTGCGAATGCTCTTTATCTTAGTAACAGTCAAAATGCGGACCAATTGCCTATCTTGAATTAATTGATCAAGTGAGTTTGAGATGGATTATTGAGAGAATGAAATTTAACATAATTGGAAAATGTGAATACAAATTTAGTTCCCTTGGAAGTTGTTGCTGAACATAAAATTTGTTTACCACCTGAATAAAACAGTTTATCGCAAATTAACATCTATCGCATTAAACAGATTAATTACTTGTCTAGATGACCAGATTTGAACTGAATTAGAATGATATACGACATGAAAGACAATTAACATTTGTATATATATATATATATATATATATATATATATATATATATATATATATATATATATATATACATATATTTTTGTATATATATATATATATATATATATATATATATATATATAAATATAAACATATATATATATATATATATATATATATATATATATATATATGTGTGTGTGTAAACATATACATACATATATATATATATATATATATATATATATATATATATAAACACACACACACACACACACACACACACACACACACACACACACACACACACACACACACACACACACACACACACACACACATATATATATATATATATATATATATATATTGCATTCCCTTTCTTGTGAAAAATTTTCGAGAAAAAAGAATTTAGTGACATAAAAGTAAAACATTTAGTAGTTTTTCACTGGTTATATAGTATTTACAATTCTATGTAGTAAGGAAGTATAATGTTTTAAGTTTAAAGTTTAATGCAACTGGAGATCATAGCTTTCATTGCTGCTTTGTTCGACCTGCAAAACTGATATCTTCTTTCACAAATTGTGATTTGGGTCGCATAAATAACTTTCGTTTGGATTTTGTCGGTGAACACTGTCCTATAAAAATTTGAATCGAGTCCACTACAGGGTCATTACCTCCTTCTGTTGCCTCGATGTCATCCACAAGGGACCGTGGCCTTTTTGCGCTAAAGTCATCATTATATGCTTTCTTTCTTTTGACTACGTTTAGTCCCTCGGGGAGTGACGCCAAGGTTCAGGTCAGCTGGAGCAACCACTCGTCGTTTTCTTGGCACCCTCTTCAAGGTTTAGCTGTTGAAAGAGGCAATTTCGTCACGGATGACGAATTTACAGTTTGCGAATTAGCAATTTTAGGCTTTTGCTTTTGCTACGCAAATGACTCTGTTTCTTCTATAGTTGTTTTTGCTGCATTGAAGTTGTCTCTTTTGGGCTCGTGGCTGCCTAGCAATCACAGCGAAATTTTCTCCGATGTAGTCTTACTTGCGATTCCGCTTCGTGATTTGCATTATAAACGACATTTCAATGTTGCTACCCGTTGATTTGGCTGATTGTCTTGATTTCATACTGATGTTATCCGCGATTTGTTTCGAGCTTTTGTTTTTGTAAATCTTCCTGAAGATTTTTAAGCGAGTCTTTTTTATGTCTAGCAGTTTTATACTCAAACGTTTTTCTCTAATTTTGGCTGGTCGTCTTAATGCATTATCGGCGAATTCCTCGTTTCGTTCATCGCGAGTTCTAAGTTTCTCGATGTCAGAGTTTTTCATACTCTAATTTCATTTTGTTCGGCTCCTTTTTAACGCTTGAATTGGGGCGCCTTTTGCCGAAAATGCTTCCAGGGGGATGCAACTCACATAAAACGTCGATATTTTTCTTTCTTGTCTTTACTTTTTCTGCTAAGTTTATATTTACATTACGCTCAATTTGGGGAGTTGCTATTGAGGCGTAGTCCTACCGTAGAAACTTTTGTTCTTCGTCACTCGCTTCGTGACGTCACTCTTCAGCCTCCTTGCTGGTTACAGCGCTCATTTCCCCCCACCTCTACGTCAACGCAGGTCACATTATTGGTCCATTGTTCATGTTTGAGATAAATTCTGCCGGGTACAGTGTCTTCATCTAAATAGTAATTGATTTTCTTTTTGTGAGTAAGATTTTTACTATCAGCTGGTGTTTTAAACTTCGACATCTGTGTGTTACATGCCCTTCTAGGATGCGCCTTGAGTTATTTTAGTGTTTTTTTGCTGGCTTATTCTACAACTGCATGTATTTCATGATGGAGATTAAAACGTTTGTAAAGATAAACATTCTTTATAAAATTTAAACATTTAGTGGTTTGTATTAATATTTCAAACAAACTAAATTCTCTGTGACCGTTCAAGGGAGCATAAATTAGTTTGATATTATTATTATTTTGCAGTTTCAAGCTTTTTCTCCGATTTAACACTTTGCTTGAGCGAGTCTTATTGATCAGGGAGCAGCATCGTTGTATATGCGATGCGTGTTTTTAAAAACATAATTGCCTTTGGTTGGGATGCGTTATTAACTATCTCAAAGGGGGGATACTTTGATTAGCAATCAATTGCTCCGAGAAAGTATTGCTCTATGTCTTTCTCATTAATAATATGTCCACAAAAACTTTTTCTGTTTCCTCACTAGTTTTTGTGCATGTAAACAATTGTGAATAATTGCAGTGCGGATTGACTGATTTTACGTTTTGACGGATTCTGCGAACGCTTTGCTCTCACTAGCCTTTGCTGGTATGTTTCGGTTGATATACGGCAACCAGCATTTTTTGCCAACCTATGCATAGAAAAGTTCCACGGGTGCACAGAATGTATGATCCAGAGATCCGCCTCAATTATTGCCTGAGGTACTGCAATCCGTTTGTCGTTTCAAAAGCATCAAGATTTTACACGTAGATCAAACTAAAAAAGAATGTAAGGACTGGTATCTTTCGGACTCTGCTTGCCATCCCGTAGCCCACAGTCCCGCACTTCCTCCAGTATTGCGTCATTCCCCGTTAAAACTTCTTGCGGGAACTTACTGAAGATTTTCACGTCTGTCTCAGTAAATTTCGTATCTTCTGACGCGATCATGGAGCTTTTGGTGGAGTATGATGTTCCCGGTATGATACTCGGAGATCTTCTGGTTAGTCACTGAGTCGAGTTGTTGGCTGGGGAGTTCTCCGAGTCCAATTCAGGATCAGTTATGGACCTCGATATCAAAGGGTGGAAGATTTTGTGGGCTTCTGACGTGGCATAGTGATTATATTCACTGGGTTTTCTTGTTTTGAGACGTGTTTGATTAAGCGCAGAATTCAACTTATTTGATCGCAAAATCTGGGCAAAATTTAGTTAATTTTGCGCGGTTGGTTTTTTTATAGAGAGAATTTGCGGCGTGTAATTTTGTGGAGCCTTTTAATTAAAGCGCCTGAAATCTTGATTCGGTGTCAATCGAGATACCCAATTGCTTAAATCGTTCAAACAAATTTGTGATTGTAGCTTTTGCAAAGAGCATTCCTGTCGTACAGATTTACAATCTGTATGAATGAGTTGTTTCGTGGTACCAATTAGCTTTCTCTACTGCGGCCAAATTAAGGGTGAATTGGCGGAGCGGTTTAATGCTTTTATTTGTTGCTTTAGAATTAACTATTTGAGTTACAGAATTTAGGTCGAATTGGCGGAGCGAAATCGCGTTCAATTATTTGTATATTATTTCGCTTAGCGAAAGATACTAAAATTTTGATGCGTCTGAATTTAGACTTTGGCGAATCAGATTCTAGTTAAGAGAGAGAGAGAGAGTCAACTATTTTGAATTACGAAATTGAGAAGAATGAAATTAGACAAAATTAACAAAACTGCTTAACAATTTGTTCATAAGGTAACATTGCTAAATGCGGCAACTTACAATCACGAGACAAGGTGAACAGACAAAAGATCATGCACAGGATGTAAACAAATTTACAAGTATGAAATCATAAGATTTGATCTTCAAAATTAAAACTAAATGATTGAACAAATTAAAGGTAGATGAAATGAATTAAATTAAGTTAAACAGAAAATGAACCAAATTAGCTACACCAAATAATAATCTCAAACTAAAAATGTACTATTGTACCACATTTCCCCCTTGGCGAAAATAAATAACATGTTATTTATCAGAAAATTAATAGTCATATGTACTTGTTAAAATAATTAATACTGTAATGTTTTAATCAGAGTTTTGAATGCAACAGTTTTACTTAAGTACACATTAATCACTTTCACTTTCGTAATATCTCTCCGCTTCGCCAACTGTCATAGACAACTCTGGTTCTTCGTAATTGGGAGAGACGTAGAATTGAGTTGGATATGAGGTTGTCGGAGAGCATGGGCCGACTGTATAATTAGACTCCTCTTGATTAGACTGTGCTGCAGCAGTTTGTATGGCCGAGATTATTGATTTATTTTCAATTTGTTGTTTCTTAATGTTTTGTCGTCTTCTTTGTTTCCCAATTGCTGCAGTACTTGGGGTTGTGGGAGGGCAAGTTTGAATTGGAGTCACAGATTCGTCCGATTCTGTGGTCGATATTGCGGAGCGTTTTCTTTTTGAGGGAAGTAACGCTACTGATGCTTTTGTAGCTGCTTTTCTCTTTGGCCTGCTTGGTGGCTCCGCGATAACGATACTTGAAGTTGGTAATCCCATTGGCACCGCGAGATCGTTACTCGATTCTGTTGGTTGATTTGGCGGCGCCGTTGACTGTAGTTTTTTTGTTGGCATTCTTACTCGGAGGGCACGGGTAACATTGGAGTGAATTGACGACATTGTACTGACGTCATCTGCCACTTTTCTATGTTTCATTCGTTTTCCACCTTCTAACTTTTTCCTTGATTCCTTTGCATGGTGGTTTATGAGTTCCTTAGTTGTTTTGCCCGTGGGAAGTTTTGGTCGTCGATTGGCGTATACCTGCAGTTCTGTGTCTCGCTCCGCCTTCGTCCCAAACTTTGCTAGATCTGAGTTCCTGATGGTTACCTCTCTCTTGCCCGGTTCTTTAATTACTGATGTGTGTTCATTTGTTTTAATTACTGACGATCCTGGTGCTAGAACGTCATATAAGCCGTCGAGGCTTTTCTTTGATCTTTTTGTTCGTGGTCTCTTTTTAGCCAATTTTACCTCCAGTGATGTTTCTGTTCTGGGTGTTGATTGGCCGACATCTGGATGAGAAATTAATCTCGATTCCTTGTTTGGGTCCTCCTTTTGTCTTTTCATCGCCTCTTTTCCCAGTTTGTCCTGGTTTACCTCTATTTCAATGTCACTTCGCTCATCATTGTTCCAATTTTCGTCTGTGATAAGCTGGTCCCATCTGACAGTCTCCAAATCTAAATATTTGTTTAGAATGTTTTTGTAAGTTAAACTTTTTGGATCTGGTTTAGTCGTTATATTGCTTAAAGGTGTATTCGCTTTTCTGCCAAAATGTGCCTCAAATGGTGATATGTTAATAGTCTTTTGACGACATATTCGTAACTGATAGATTATTGAATTTATTGATGCTTTCACATTAAATTGATTTTGCGCCGCCATTTTAATACAGGCTAAGCGATTCTTGATTGTTTGAATGAGTCTTTCAATCAAACCAATTGCTCTGTGGTCGTGTATTGGCGCCTCGATTAGCTGTATGTTATTTTGACTACAAAATGTTTTAATTTGTTGCCCCGTTTGACATCTAGCTTGATCCAATCTAATTGCGCGGGGTATACCGTGTAGCAAAACATATTCTTGAAGAAACTTTAAAATATTATCTGCATTAGCTCTATCAAATACTTCTGCTGTTGGGAATTTCGAAAATCGATCAATACATGCAAGAAAATAAATCTCTTGATTTTTTTCTTTATAGATGGGTCCTTCAAAATCAATTTGAATTTCTTCATTAGGAACTTTACATAACATTAATGGTGGATGGGTTCGGTGAGTCCGACTGTTCGGTGGGTCGGTTTAAGGCAAAAAGCGAGTGAGGAATGTTAGTTGTCTTGATTTTGGGGATGGAATTTAAATTATTGATTGTTAATTCGCTAATTGAGTCGTCAATTTGCGTGCTTGTAGAATGTTCTGGATTTCGCGGTGCGAATTCACTACATAATTTATTAGTGGAATTTGGATTATTTACGACGCATTTTGTAGATTGATTTCGCGCTGCGAAATCGATGTAATTTTCGGCATTTAATAAGAAGCGTTTCGCACTACGTTTAATTACATCCAATTTAGCTACAATAAATTGCTCGTCATATGCGGATATATTAGCAGCTTGTTGATGCGGGTCGCGAGATATATAATCCACTAATCCCATTTTTGTGCCCGGAAGGTGATCAATCGAGAAGTCAAATGGTAGTAAACGATCTACCCAACGTGTCAGTCTACTATTATATGATTTGTTAGATCTATTTTCTCTCATAATTGAGACAAGTGCTCTATGATCCGTTATCACAGTAAAAGGTTTGCCGTATAAGTAATACTTATGTTGGTCCGTATAAGTAATCCACGGACCAAACAACACCCAGAAGTTCTAGTTCGTTTATACTATACTTGTCTTCAACAGAAATCAAAAATCGTGACGCGAATGCTACTGTATGCCACCCATTAGGTGTTCGTTGTTCCAATGCACATCCCAATCCTTAAGCGAGGCGTCACATTTAATTCGTGTTTCTAATTCTGGGTTGAAATGTCTATTTTCAGTGGTTTCCGTAATTTGTTCTTTTATTAAAGAGAACTGTTTATCGTGCTCTTCCGTCCAAAGAAATTTTGAATTTTTCTTAAGCAATGGTAGTAGGGGTAACATAATTGTGACAAATTCGGGATAAATTTTCCTAGATGGTGCACAGAACCCATAAAAGAGCGAAGTTTTTTAAGATTAGTGGGTGCCGATAATTTTCCAATTGCATTTGTTTTACTTGAAAGTGGGGTTACACCTGATTTTGTAATATTATGACCGAGCCATTCAATCGTTTCTTTCGCGAAATGACATTTTGCAAGATTTATGCGTAAGTTTTCTTGATCCAGTTTTATTAGACATTTTCGTACCAAGTCTAGATGTTTTTCGATTCCACCTCTGCTAACGATTAAAATATCATCTAAGAAACAGAAAGTATTTTCCAACCCGGCAAGCGTACAATCAATAGCTTTTTGGAATTCAGCTGGCATGTCCGTTAAACCGCAAAATCCAGTTTTAAATCGTTATGTGCCGGTCATATCTCCACTAACAATATTAAAGTTACAATGGCGGGCCGTATCACTGTGTATCTTTAGTTGACTATAATCGTATTGCAAATCAAGAGTTGTGAAATAAGCAGTCTCCTGCGGCGCCGTTGACAGTGTTTGCGAAATTGTTTGAATTAGCGAATCTATATTGGGCATTTGATACTTGTTTTTATGAATAGCTTTGTTTAGGATTTTTGAATCGAGTGCTATTTTGATTGATTTATCCTTTTTTACCGTAATGACAATCGGAGATATGAAAAATTGATCAGAACAGTTGTTTAACTTTTCGATATGTCCTTCATTTTACATTTTTTGTAATTCAATTTTCACTTTCGGTTGGAGGTGTATGGGCACTTTTCGTCCTTTTTGATGTATTACACGATAATTTTTGTGAAATTTTGAATGGACCGTGTGATTTTTTGATTTTCCAATTCGGGATATCAGATCAGGAAATTCCTTTGCCAGTGATTTCTTTATTGCACAAGGTGGATCTATATTGTTAACTTCTGTTTGCGGACAAGGTTTCCGAGAAATTGTGATGCCTAACTGATCAAAAAGGTCTCGTCCTAATATTGGTCGAAACCCATCGGCTACAACTGTTATTTTTGCTTTCTCAATGCTCCAATCATAACATTTTACTGGCGTTTTCAACGTGCCAAGGGGTTGAACGATATCGTTTGAAATTGACTTCAATTCCAATGGTCTTTTCTCCGACCATTGTGATTGAGCACAATTGAGCATAATTTCTCTTGCAAGCGACATATTAATAATGGTACAACCACTACCGGAGTCGAGAAGTAAATCACAGTTTGTGTTTCCGATTGTTAATGACAAATTTTTCAGTGCTAAATTTGGTGAACTCATATTTTCAACTGTTGCAACGTAATTATCATCCGAAGAATCATAGTCTGAGTTGATTTGCTCATTAAAATTGATATAATTGACGTTCTGACTTTCCTGACTAGAGTTTTGATTAGATGTTTCAGCCGTTTCTACAGTGTTAATGCGGTTGGTTTGTTGAGTGTTTCTTGTATTATTAAGTCTTTGACGACATACTTTAGCGAAATGGTTTTGCAAACCACAGTGGTTTCATTTCTTACCCATTGCGGGGCAAACCTGACGATGTGTAGGCGTCCAGATTTGACCACAACCACGACATTGTCCAACGGATGCACGGTTGGTGACTGCTCTGCTTGATTGAGTTCCACGTACACCCGCGCCGCCAAATCGATTGAATTGTTGTATTGCGTTCACCGTACTACCAGTTGCTCCGTTATTAGATGAAATTCTTTGCTGATTCTGATTACCCATTTCCATGATGTTGACTGCAATGCTGAGTTTCCTCTCTGGTTCAACTGTATCCCGTAGAAGCTCTCGCTGAATGTCATCATCCAGCATGTTAGTGATGAAAATGTCCCTGATGATGGCTTCTTCACGGTTTTCAAAGTCGCAATTTTCAGCCAATTCTTTCAAGATGCTGTAGAATTGCTCTACAGTTTCGCCCTTCTTTTGCTTCCGAGAGAAGAACACATATCTATCAAATGTGATGTTTCTTGGGCGGATAAAGGCCATCTCCATCATTTCCCAGAGTTTGAGGGTAGTCAAATCGTAAATATTGTCGTGCGGGAATTTTTGTGTTAGTAATCGTCTTCCTTCAGTACCGATACTTAGGTACAGTAGAGATACGCATTTTTGATCACACAAATTCCATGGACACTCCCCGCATAGTATTCCCGCTTCTGTTATCTTTTGACATTTTAGTTCCCATTGCAACTTCAACTGGTTGTTTCTTATTCTACGCTCTCTCTCTGCTTCCTCGGTTGTGTCTTCAATCGGCATCTCGTACTTCGGTTCCGCTGGCAGACGAACTGTCGATGGTTTGGGTTGTAGCATTGTGTCTATAGTGATATTCTCGCGAGCGAGAATCGCTAATTTTAATTGAATTCTCCATTTCTCCCATCTGATTGGTGGGTCTGAAGTTGGTCGTTCCCAAAATGGCTCTATTGACAACGGTGTTTTTCTCGATTCTCGAGCTGACTGCGCCATGTCGTACAGATTTACAATCTGTATGAATGAGTTGTTTCGTGGTACCAATTAGCTTTCTCTACTGCGGCCAAATTAAGGGTGAATTGGCGGAGCGGTTTAATGCTTTTATTTGTTGCTTTAGAATTAACTATTTGAGTTACAAAATTTAGGTTGAATTGGCGGAGCAAAATCGCGTTCAATTATTTGTAGATTATTTCGCTTAGCGAAAGATACTAAAATTTTGATGCGTCTGAATTTAGACTTTGGCGAATCAGATTCTAGTTAAGAGAGAGAGAGAGTCAACTATTTTGAATTACGAAATTGAGAAGAATGAAATTAGACAAAATTAACAAAACTGCTTAACAATTTGTTCATAAGGTAACATTGCTAAATGCGGCAACTTACAATCACGAGACAAGGTGAACAGACAAAAGATCATGCACAGGATGTAAACAAATTTACAAGTATGAAATCATAAGATTTGATCTTCAAATTTAAAACTAAATGAATGAACAAATTAAAGGTAGATGAAATGAACTAAATTAAGTTAAACAGAAAATGAACCAAATTAGCTACACCAAATAATAATCTCAAACTAAAAATGTACTATTGTACCACAATTCCAATGTATTGTATGAATGATTTATTGTGCGTTTGTTATTGAGGTGCAGAATCAATACAAGTAATTGGGTGTGGATATTCGGACGCCAACGCAATGTTCAAATTTTGACTATTGTTAATTTCTGAATGTGGATGTTGAGTTGCGAAGCATTATTTAATTTAACAGTTTGATTTTCTGATGCGTTTGGTAATTTTTCTTTAATTGAGCTGGGTTTTTTTTTGCTGGTGTCATTAGTGGTGCAAAATTACTTTTCTGTTACTGTTTCGTGGGCTTCTTTTTTCCCTTTGCAAAACTTTCCATCAGTTGTCTATATATTTTGCATTAGGTATTGGGAGATTTTGAAATGAGTTGATATCATTTGATAATGTAGCTAGCACTAAATCATTGTTGTAAGATGCATTTTTTGACTCAATTAAACGCATTTCTGGATATATATTAAACTAGTCCAATCTTAGTTCCGATAAGATGTTAGTTGATAAATGGTAATGAAGTATCGATCAACCTATTTAGAGAATGAACCATTGAAGGGTTTGTTGGATCGATGTTATTTTAAAACTGAAAAAAAAACGGTGATCGGTATTAACAGTAATTTACTCGCCAAAAGTTTAAAATTTGAAGTAGTCAACTGGAAAAACACTTCGTAACAATTCAGTTTTACTGTTTTGATCTTCAGTACTATTTAGGAATTGACATGCAAACGCAATTGATTTCCATCCATCTTTTGTGTTCTGTTCTTAAGCGGCTCCTGATCTTAATTTTTTGATCGATTGCACAGCAATCGATTAAATCTTTGAGACTAGGATTACAGTGAAAATTTTTCGTATTGCTCGCAGTTTTTTCTTTTATTTTCAAAATGCGGTTTTAGTGGTTATCTGTTCATAAGAACTTCACCTAAATTTTAATTATTGGACGAAAAGAATTTCAAGATTGGGTTGTGAATGAAATAACTGATGTAGTGAAGAGATCATAAAAATGATCTCAATTTTTTCAGGTATCAGACCGTGGTAAGGCTAAGATTGCATCAGTGTTGGATCCGCAATTCCGGTTTACGAAAATTCATTGCCTAGCCTTTTAATTTCCGATGCTGGAAAATGCCGATTTGTTAAATTTAACCGAAGATTGTCTTCGTCCCTGCGTCATAAACGTTGATTTATATGCTTCAGGTAGTGTTTGTTGGAATCTGTATGTACTAACTATGATTACGTCATCTAGAAAGTAAAATGGATTTCTGATTTTGTAGGCCGATTAATGTAAGTTCTAGCTTATCGAAATTCAACTGGCATGTGTGTGAGACCATATAATCAAGTTTTAAAACAATAATTTTAAATCTTGATTAGTTTCGTTGATTAGTCACAAATTATATTAGCAGTGTTTAGCAGTTTCAGGAGGAATTCGAAGTTGACTATAGGCGTATTTTTTGTCTATATTTGTTAAATATGCGTTTTGGACTCTTTGCCGTTCTCTTAGACTTTGGAAACTTTAATCAATTAGCATTTCAATGTTTGGCATTTGGTATTGGTTTCTTTGGATTGGCCTATTGAACAAATTTTAATTAAAGCCGTCTTTATATAATGGTCTTTTTTTCACAGAAATGACGCTAGGGGAATGAAGTTTTTATGGGAAGTTATTTAACTTTTCAATATGCTTTTCGTTTTTTTAAGAAATTCATTTTATCTGTTTCTTTCTCTACGTTGCAAAGTAATTCGACTACTTTTTGATGTTTACTTTTGTATTTTTACGAAAAGTCGAGTTTGTGTTTTTGATTAACTAATACGTGAGAACAAACCTGATTATAGCGCTGCGATTGCTTGTTTTTATTGGTCAGAGTGGTTTCAAAACGATCTTATTATCAAATTTACCATTGTTGAGTTGTTGCTGCGCGACTGCCGGGAAAATTTGTTGAAAGAGATCTCTCCTCACAATTTTTCCAGTCCTCTATCGCTGTTAGCAAGACGATGTGTGAGCTCCAATTGCTGTTCTTTTTCGTCCAATCCGGTGATCCAAGAATGTGTCAATGTTCCCTTCAGTGCTTTTGTACGACTTCTGTTGATTATGCTGCAAACAATTCCAGAGTCTATCCTTGCTGTATTTATTTAGAATTCCGTACATCAGTTGAACATCTACTTTTGTCGTTGTTTCACTTGTGACAATTGCTATTTAATCATTATCTAATCTACCAAATGAGGAGTCAAATACCTGACATTAAAGTTGATTGCAACCGGTAAAGTTGTTAAAAGTTTCCTCGTCTTCATTTTTTTTACCGTTTCATCGTTTTGTTGCACGTTTGTTTGTTGATTTGGAGGTTGAACTTGTTTCTTAGATTTTCTGCACATTTGAGAGAGTGATTGGCAATCCCGCAGCTGTTGAATTTTTTCGTTGTGCAGTGCAATTTTGATATTGAGTGTTAGTACAACCCTGGCCACCATTACGGCAGTTATTGGAGCTTATGTTTTAGAAGTGGGCTTTCACATTGCGATTTACGGCTGAGCGTTGTTGACTAAATTTCGGTTTGTGGTTTTTTTTTTGTGAAGTGTTAATCAGATTGACTGTTTGGTTGGTTGACAAGTTCTGATATTTTGTTGGTTGATAATGCCCATCTCCAATTGAATCGGTTTCTTGATAGCTTTACTGGGGTCTACTGTTGTGCGAGGCAGTTCTTTTTTGCTTTTCAAAATCTAACAAATTTGTGATATTTATGTCAGGTATTTTGGTATCTTCCTTGACTCATAATCTACAATTTTCGGCTTCTTCTTTGAGCTTCTGGTAACATTTAACTGCCTCACGTTTCTGTTGTTTTTGAGTGAGCAGCAAATGTTGCTCTTAGGTTATGCTGCATTTCTTGACGAAGGATTCCGCCATCACTTTCCAAAGATCATGTGTTGATTTGTTTGTTTCTCGATTTTGAATTGCCAAAATATATTGCTGAATAATCGCCACCGTCCGTCCCAATACAAAGTTGGGGAAGTGAAGCCGTCTTTTTGCCGGATAAACTCCATGGTTTGATTTCTCACAATATTCGCATCTGTCTTTGTCGCTCTGATTGTTTTGTTTGCTTTCATTTTGCTCTTCGTATGTGGGCTCTTCTGGGTATGTCCCTCGTGTAGTTTTGTCGCCTCGCAATTCGTCTAGGAATATTTTCTCCTTTCTGAGGTAAGCTAATTTCCACTGGATTGTCTTTTTCCCAATTGAGTGGCAGGTTTGCAGTCTTATTTTCCCATTGTGCATCGATATGCAATGGTGTTCTTTGTGATTCATTTGCTGAGTGCGCCATGTTGTGCTCAAGCCAATTTGTATGATCAAATTGCATTACATTTGTCGTCTTCCTTACTTGCGCAAAATCAACTAAATTTCGTGGTTCATATTTGCGGTGCGAATGCTCTTTATCCCAAAATTTGTCATAACACGGAGAAGTTGACAATCTTGAATTAATAAATTGAATTTGTGATGCCTTATTGAAAGAATAAAAATTAACGTAATTGGATGCGATATTAAATTTAATTCCGACTGAAAATGTTGATCATAAAAATTGTTTACAACAATAAATTGGTTTACGGCAGAATAACGTGTATTGCGGTGAACATATTGATTACTTGTCTAAGTGAAACGATTTGAATCAAATGAAAATCCTTTTCAAGATGAATGACAACTACCACGGAAACAAGTAAAATAGTAACATCTCATTTCTTTATCACAATATCTCCTCTTTTGGAAAATTTCAAACTGGAAAAATAGGTTTTAAGTTTAAGACTTGAGTTTTAAATTTAAAAATTAATGTAACTGGAGATCATAGATTTCCTTGTTCCTTTGTCCTGTCTTCAGAACTAACATCTCCTTTGGCGGTTTAGGTTTTGGATCACAGAGAAGAGACAGATTTATTTTGGGTTTCTCGGTGAAGATTGTCCTATAATTGTTGGAGTCGTGTCCAGTATAAGGTCATTGAATCGTTCTGTTGCCTAAATAATATACTAAAATGTCATATGTATATCACGACACCAGATATTATAAAATTGAATCATAAGTTTTGTCAAATCTCACCAAGGTTGTCTAAAGGTTTCGGTTAGCATGCTTTTGACTGAATTGAATGGAGGGTAGACGAAAAACAGGATCTGAAGACAAGAAACATAATGAAAAAAAATTCTAGACATATTGTCAAATTTTCAGTTTATATATGCGAAATTTGCAGTTTAATTGTAATAGATATATCGTGCAATGATTTTAAATGGTTTTGATACTTGGGGGGCTTGAAAAGCCAAGCGTAAAATTTGATGAGTTTTTTCATAAGCGTTTTTTATAAATGTTAATGTGTTTTTACCCTATGACTTAGAAGATTCTCGTGTTTGATTTTTTTAGTCGAGTTTTTTTCTTCGCTGTTCCGTCTAAATTATCTCATCGATAACAACACTGACTTTAGTTTCACTCCAGGTGACGATAGTTCCTGAGCAGTACTTGAGTCCAGTGGTGTTTAATGACGACTCTCTGACTCCTGGATCCAGTTGCTACCGGTTCTCAATCAGCCAATCAGATGACGGTAGATCTAACCAACCATCAACTTACATAATTATTCAAAATGATTTTAGAAATTAGCTCTATGAATCAAAATAGGAGAAATTTAGTTACATTATTTGTCGCAAAAATATATCAGATCTTGAAAAGTAAGTGAATTCTGTATAGACACTCGATTCATGAAATAATTTGAAAGACAAAAATCTATATTTTATGATCATAAATGTTTTCGCAAGATCTGGGCAAAAATCAAATTAGCAGCTAGGGCTATTGGTGCAATTTTACACGCTTTCTGATTGAGTAAATCAGAAAAATAATGGTATTAAAGCAACTCTTTGCTCGTTACGTTGATTCTATGTCTACACCATTATACTGAGAGTAAAGTTTGGGACTTTTGCGGGTTGCGACCCCACGATCTCTTAATTGATTGCAATCCTGTGCTCTCCACTGAGCCAACTGCACCACAATTCGAGAGTCTTACTATGCTCTCTTATATTGAGCTATCATTTCAAGCTCCATCTTATGGTCACAACTTATTTACTAGTTTTGCTTTTTTCAATTTTCAGGTACAATTCTGGGATCCACTTTCATGGAGGGTTTTTATGTCAAATTTGACAGAAGTCACGAGCGGATTGGCTTTGCCGTGTCCAGCTGTTCCAGATATGCCAGTCTTAGCACACCCCCATCAGTAGGCGGGGTCAAAATTCTGGACCAATCAGAAGTCGGCGAGAATTTCAACCCGCCCCCCGATTTGACAGATTGCAAGTTTAGAATGTACGAACCGGATGAAAGACCAATTTTAATAGCAGCTTATGTTTTGATTAGCATTGCTTGTTTGTGTTTGTTGCCGTTGATGGTGACTTTTATCCACGGGCAATACATCGAGTGCAGTGGAAGTGAAAGTGATCAAAATAGTGATGATCGTGATTACCTCGTGAAATAATAAAATGAATCTTTTCCTGGATCTTTTCCGTTTGTGCCCCCCCCCCCCCAGCTTAGGGTTGCATATTATTTTGCACCCCCAGACGCACGTGCCATATCTTTACACATTGATTTGCTATGTAATGACACGTGTTCTGTAACTGGGGGTAGCATAACGTACTGGGGGGGGGGAGCACAAACGGAAAAGATCCATTTCCTTATTTGCCCCCCCCCCCCCCCCCCCCCCCAGTAAGTTATGCACCCCCCCCCATTGTGTTGTGCACAGCCCAGTAAGTGATTTCCACAACACCCCCCCCCGTTACAGAGCACATGGTGTCACTACACAGTAAATCACTACGATCATTATATGTAAAAATATGACTCGTGCCATATATATGTGTGTTGGGGGGAGGGGGGGGGGGGGGGGCACGAACGCGAAAAAATGCGGAGTTTCAAGCCACACATTGTCTCTTTAATGCAATCAAGATTCAAGAATATTTTGTCAGCTCTTAATCCGATGTTAAGGATCGGATCTATTCTGTTTCGACCCCCCCCCCCCCCCCCCCCCCAGCTTAGTGGGCTTATATCTTTTACGCCCTGGCGCACGTGCTATTTTTTACATAGTAACGTGCTATATAACAACATACTATTTGTAACGGGAGGAGGAGGGGGGGCAAAACACAATAGATCCTAAGGATCTTTTCCATTATTACCATCCCCTTCCATTACCCGTCAACGCAAAACAAAAACCCACAATTTTTTATATAAATTTTGGGTGATCCGCGTCTCAGCCATTCTAAGTCATTGTAAGCAACAAAAATGCAATCGGAAAATGCAATTAGTGGTGTGAATAATCGGTTTTAGCAAATTTGCCAAAACGACAGGAAAATGACAGGAAAAAGTGATAACTTAAAAACAAAAATATTTAATGGAAAAGCCTGACTGAAATTATGTTCCTCATTGCTGGCAGTTCTACTTGTAATATAAAGGGTCTGAATTTATATCAATAATTGTCTGATTACTAAGTATACCTGTAACACATAGCTTAGAACTAGAATTTATTGTTTATTGTTTGACTTTTTCTTGATTCCTTGTCGTACGCAGAAAAAAATTCTCAATAAAGAGACAAGATGCCCAAAGCAACAAAGTTTTCCAAAATGCTGATCTGCTTTGACTAAAATGAAGAAAAACGTTAAGCTTTCTTATGGGCGTCGCAGTTTTTAATCGACTTTGAGCTTACATCACAAGCGTCAACTGGTACAGAATAACAAATTTGTTGAGTTAACTCACTCTATTTCTCAGCTGGTTTCACCTTTTGTATCTTAATAAATTGTAACAGTGACTCAATCAATAATCATTCCTTTAAATTGGCCAGTTAGTCTCAATTTTACACCAAGAAACGCTTGTATGTAATGCAAGGATTTGTGAGGATCTTCGGTTTTTAAACCTAGGATATATCTCTGCTTTGCATATCAAAAACACGTAGATTTTACCCTGGTTGAGTTCCAGATGCAAATTGAGCTATGATCAGACTAGCCAGACTGAAATGAACTCTGATCAGAGTTTCCAGACCAAAATGAACTCCGATAAGACTTTCCAGACCAAGATGACATCTGATTAGACGGTACCCACACTATGGTCCGGACTATAGTGCTCTTATGATCAGACTCAAATTTAGAATATTGTCCAGTCCATAAAAAGACTATGATCAAATCTTTCAGAGCGAATTGACCTCTGATCAGACCTTCCAGACCGAACCCAGTGCGCGACCCCACGCGAGGACTTCCAAGATCCTGGGAAAACCACGCGAGGACTTGCAAGATCTTGCCAAGATCTTAGAAACGCTCGCGTGGAACTTGCACGTACTTGGAAACGCTCGCGTGGGAATCCAAGATCTGGGAAGTCTTTGCGTGTTTTCCCAAGATTTTTTGCAAACTAGGGAGAATGGTTATTTATTGCAGAATAACGTTGTGCTTACTTGTTAAAGGCCTTTTCTGGGTTAAAAAAGCAGAAAAACCAAGAAGATCACCCTTCCAGGAAATACTGTGGTTCTTGGAAGTCTTGCCGTGAGAACCCAAGATCTGGCAATTCTTGGCGTGTTTCTCTGAATTTTCTTGGAAACTAGAGAAAAAGCTAATTTAACGTGAATGACGTTGTCGATAATCATTTCAAGTCGTTTCTGGGATAGAAAAGACGCCGAAATCAAGAAAGTCAGTTTTCCAGGAAAAACTGTGGTTCCTGTAAGTGTTGCCTTGGGAGCGTTCAATGTGCAAAGCAATTGTTATGAGTTGATGTACTTGGTACTTTGATACATTAACACGCATCCAGCAACAGTGAAGTAGGAAAAGAAGTAACAATGCTCTTTCATACAACACGAAAGTACCCCAAATCGAGAAAATGATTTCTGTGATTTGATTTTCACCTCTGAACTTGTTAGAAACGTCTTCAAAGAGTGTTCCCACTAGGCACAGGCACATAAAACATTTGACCCTTGCTGTAGAAATTAAGACATGAAATTAGGTCTGAGCAAATTGTTTGAAAATATTTGCTAAATAGAAAAATTTTACGTGAAAAGACGGACATTAACTTTGGAAAGCAAAGCAGCATCCATACGGAGCGTTCAATGTGCAGAGCAATTGTTGTGAGTTGATGTACTTGGTACTTTGACACATTAACAAGCAGCCAGCAACAGTGAAGTAGGAAAAGAAGTAACAATGCTCTTCCATACAACACGAAATTACCCCAAATTGAGGAAAAAACTATTTTTGTGATATGACTTTTACCTCTGAAAATCATGGATACGCCACCAATGAAAGTTCCCATTAGGCGCCGACACATCAAACATTTCACCCTTGCTGTAGAAATTAAGACGTAATTTGGTCTGAGCAAATTGTTTGAAATTATTTGCTAAAAAGAAAAATTTTACGTGAAAAGACGAACATTAACTTTGGAAAGCAAAGCAGCATCCATATGGAGCGTTCAACGTGCAAAGCACTTGTTATGAGTTGATGTACTTGGTACTTTGACAAATTAACAAGCATCCAGCAACAGTGGAGTAGGAAAGGAAGTAACAATGCTCTTTCATACAACACGAAATTACCCCAATCGAGGAAAAAACTATTTTTGTGGTATGATTTTTACCTCTGAAAATGTTGGATACGCCACCAATGAGTGTTCCCATTAGGCGCCGACACATCAAACATTTCACCCTTGCTGTAGAAATTAAGACATGTAATTTGGTCTGAGCAATTTGTTTGAAATTATTTGCTAAAAAGAAAAATTTTACGTGAAAAGACGGACATTATTTCTGGAAAGCAAAAGAGCATCCATTCGGAGCATTCATTGTGCCGAACAATTAGCATGGCTTCATCGCCTTGGTATTTTGACACCTTAACACGCAGCCAGCTTCAGGAAAAGAGGAAAAAAAGTAACAATGCTGTTTCATTCAACACGAAATTACCCCAAATCGAGGAAAAAACTATTTCTGTGATTTGACTTTCACCTCTAAACTTGTTAGAAACGTCTTCAAAGAGTGTTCCCACTAGACACAGACACATAAAACATTTGACCCTTGCTGTAGAAATTAAGACATGAAATTAGGTCTGAGCAAATTGTTTGAAATTATTTGCTAAATAGAAAAATTTTACGTGAAAAGACGGACATTAACTTTGGAAAGCAAAGCAGCATCCATACGGAGCGTTCAATGTGCAGAGAAATTGTTATGAGTTGATGTACTTGGTACTTTGACACATAAACACGCATCCAGCAACAGTGAAATAGGAAAACAAGTAACAATGCTCTTTCATACAACACGAAAGTACCCCAAATCGAGGAGAAAATGATTTCTGTGATTTGATTTTCACCTCTGAACTTGTCAGAAACGTCTTCAAAGAGTGTTCCCACTAGGCACAGGCACATAAAACATTTGACCCTTGCTGTAGAAATTAAGACATGAAATTAGGTCTGAGCAAATTGTTTGAAAATAATTGCTAAATAGAAAAATTTTACGTGAAAAGACGGACATTAACTTTGGAAAGCAAAGCAGCATCCATACGGAGCGTTCAATGTACAGAGCAATTGTTATGAGTTGATGTACTTGGTACTTTGACACATTAACACGCAGCCAGCAACAGTGAAGTAGGAAAAGAAGTAACAATGCTCTTCCATACAACACGAAATTACCCCAAATTGAGGAAAAAAACTATTTTTGTGGTATGATTTTTACCTCTGAAAATGTTGGATACGCAACCAATGAAAATTCCCATTAGGCGCAAACACATCAAACTTTTCACCCTTGCTGTAGAAATTAAGACATGTAATTTGGTCTGAGCAAATTGTTTGAAATTATTTGCTAAAAAGAAAAATTTTACGTGAAAAGACGAACATTAATTTTGGAAAGCAAAGCAGCATCCATATGGAGCGTTCAATGTGCAAAGCAATTGTTATGAGTTGATGTACTTGGTACTTTGACACATTAACACGCATCCAGCAACAGTGAAATGGGAAAAGAAGTAACAAAGCTCTTTCATACAACACGAAATTACCCCAAATCGAGGAAAAAATATTTTCTGTGTTTTGATTTTCACCTCTAAACTTGTTAGAAACGTCTTCAAAGAGTGTTCCCACTAGGAACAGACACATAAAACACTTGACCCTTGCTGTAGAAATTAAGACATGTAATTTGGTCTGAGCAAATTGTTTGAAATTATTTGCTAAAAAGAAAAATTTTACGTGAAAAGACGAACATTAACTTTGGAAAGCAAAGCAGCATCCATATGGAGCGTTCAATCTGCAAAGCAATTGTTATGAGTTGATGTACTTGGTACTTTGACACATTAACACGCATCCAGCAACAGTGAAGAAGGAAAAGAAGTAACAAAGCTCTTTCATACAACACGAAATTACCCCAAATCGAGGAAAAAAATCATTTCTGTGTTTTGATTTTCACCTCTAAACTTGTTAGAAACGTCTTCAAAGAGTGTTCCCACTAGGCACAGACACATAAAACACTTGACCCTTGCTGTAGAAATTAAGACATGTAATTTGGTCTGAGCAAATTGTTTGAAATTATTTGCTAAAAGAAAAATATTACGTGAAAAGACGAACATTAATTTTGGAAAGCAAAGCAGCATCTATATGGAGCGTTCAATCTGCAAAGCAATTGTTATGAGTTGATGTACTTGGTACTTTGACACATTAGCACGCATCCAGCAACAGTGAAGTAGGAAAAGAAGTAACAAAGCTCTTTCATACAACACGAAATTACCCCAAATCGAGGAAAAAAAATCATTTCTGTGTTTTGATTTTCACCTCTAAACTTGTTAGAAACGTCTTCAAAGAGTGTTCCCACTAGGCACAGACACACAAAACACTTGAGCCTTGCTGTAGAAATTAAGACATGTAATTTGGTCTGAGCAAATTGTTTGAAATTATTTGCTAAAAAGAAAAATTTTACGTGAAAAGACGAACATTAACTTTGGAAAGCAAAGCAGCATCCATATGGAGCGTTCAATGTGCAAAGCAACTGTTATGAGTTGATGTACTTGGTACTTTGACTCATTAACACGCATCCAGCAACAGTGAAGTAGGAAAAGAAGTAACAAAGCTCTTTCATACAACACGAAATTACCCCAAATCGAGGAAAAAAATCATTTCTGTGTTTTGATTTTCACCTCTAAACTTGTTAGAAACGTCTTCAAAGAGTGTTCCCACTAGGCACAGACACATAAAACACTTGACCCTTGCTGTAGAAATTAAGACATGTAATTTGGTCTGAGCAAATTGTTTGAAATTATTTGCTAAAAAGAAAAATTTTACGTGAAAAGACGAACATTTACTTTGGAAAGCAAAGCAGCATCCATATGGAGCGTTCAATGTGCAAAGCAATTGTTATGAGTTGATGTACTTGGTACTTTGACTCATTAACACGCATCCAGCAACAGTGAAGTAGGAAACGAAGTAACAAAGCTCTTTCATACAACACGAAATTACCCCAAATCGAGGAAAAAAATCGTTTCTGTGTTTTGATTTTCACCTCTAAACTTGTTAGAAACGTCTTCAAAGAGTGTTTCCACTAGGCACAGACACATAAAACATTTGACCCTTGCTGTAGAAATTAAGACATGTAATTTGGTCTGAGCAAATTGTTTGAAATTATTTGCTAAAAAGAAAAATTTTACGTGAAAAGACGAACATTAACTTTGGAAAGCAAAGCAGCATCCAAATGGAGCGTTCAATGTGCAGAGCAATTGTTATGAGTTGATGTACTTGGTACCTTGACTCATTAACACGCATCCAGCAACAGTTAAGTAGGAAAAGAAGTAACAAAGCTCTTTCATACAACACGAAATTACCCCAAATCGAGGAAAAAAATCATTTCTGTGTTTTGATTTTCACCTCTAAACTTGTTAGAAACGTCTTCAAAGAGTGTTCCCACTAGGCACAGAAACATAAAACACTTGACCCTTGCTGTAGAAAATAAGACATGTAATTTGGTCTGAGCAAATTGTTTGAAATTATTTGCTAAAAAGAAAAATTTTACGTGAAAAGACGAACATTAACTTTGGAAAGCAAAGCAGCATCCATATGGAGCGTTCAATGTGCAAAGAAATTGTTATGAGTTGATGTACTTGGTACTTTGACACATTAACACGCATCCAGCAACAGTGAAATAGGAAAAGAAGTAACAAAGCTCTTTCATACAACACGAAATTACCCCAAATCGAGGAAAAAATTTTTTCTGTGTTTTGATTTTCACCTCTAAACTTGTTAGAAACGTCTTCAAAGAGTGTTCCCACTAGGAACAGACACATAAAACACTTGACCCTTGCTGTAGAAATTAAGACATGTAATTTGGTCTGAGCAAATTGTTTGAAATTATTTGCTAAAAAGAAAAATTTTACGTGAAAAGACGAACATTAACTTTGGAAAGCAAAGCAGCATCCATATGGAGCGTTCAATCTGCAAAGCAATTGTTATGAGTTGATGTACTTGGTACTTTGACACATTAACACGCATCCAGCAACAGTGAAGAAGGAAAAGAAGTAACAAAGCTCTTTCACACAACACGAAATTACCCCAAATCGAGGAAAAAAATCATTTCTGTGTTTTGATTTTCACCTCTAAACTTGTTAGAAACGTCTTCAAAGAGTGTTCCCACTAGGCACAGACACATAAAACACTTGACCCTTGCTGTAGAAATTAAGACATGTAATTTGGTCTGAGCAAATTGTTTGAAATTATTTGCTAAAAGAAAAATATTACGTGAAAAGACGAACATTAATTTTGGAAAGCAAAGCAGCATCTATATGGAGCGTTCAATCTGCAAAGCAATTGTTATGAGTTGATGTACTTGGTACTTTGACACATTAGCACGCATCCAGCAACAGTGAAGTAGGAAAAGAAGTAACAAAGCTCTTTCATACAACACGAAATTACCCCAAATCGAGGAAAAAAAATCATTTCTGTGTTTTGATTTTCACCTCTAAACTTGTTAGAAACGTCTTCAAAGAGTGTTCCCACTAGGCACAGACACACAAAACACTTGAGCCTTGCTGTAGAAATTAAGACATGTAATTTGGTCTGAGCAAATTGTTTGAAATTATTTGCTAAAAAGAAAAATTTTACGTGAAAAGACGAACATTAACTTTGGAAAGCAAAGCAGCATCCATGTGGAGCGTTCAATGTGCAAAACAACTGTTATGAGTTGATGTACTTGGTACTTTGACTCATTAACACGCATCCAGCAACAGTGAAGTAGGAAAAGAAGTAACAAAGCTCTTTCATACAACACGAAATTACCCCAAATCGAGGAAAAAAATCATTTCTGTGTTTTGATTTTCACCTCTAAACTTGTTAGAAACGTCTTCAAAGAGTGTTCCCACTAGGCACAGACACATAAAACACTTGACCCTTGCTGTAGAAATTAAGACATGTAATTTGGTCTGAGCAAATTGTTTGAAATTATTTGCTAAAAAGAAAAATTTTACGTGAAAAGACGAACATTTACTTTGGAAAGCAAAGCAGCATCCATATGGAGCGTTCAATGTGCAAAGCAATTGTTATGAGTTGATGTACTTGGTACTTTGACTCATTAACACGCATCCAGCAACAGTGAAGTAGGAAAAGAAGTAACAAAGCTCTTTCATACAACACGAAATTACCCCAAATCGAAGAAAAAAATCGTTTCTGTGTTTTGATTTTCACCTCTAAACTTGTTAGAAACGTCTTCAAAGAGTGTTTCAACTAGGCACAGACACATAAAACATTTGACCCTTGCTGTAGAAATTAAGACATGTAATTTGGTCTGAGCAAATTGTTTGAAATTATTTGCTAAAAAGAAAAATTTTACGTGAAAAGACGAACATTAACTTTGGAAAGCAAAGCAGCATCCGAATGGAGCGTTCAATGTGCAGAGCAATTGTTATGAGTTGATGTACTTGGTACCTTGACTCATTAACACGCATCCAGCAACAGTGAAGTAGGAAAAGAAGTAACAAAGCTCTTTCATACAACACGAAATTACCCCAATTCGAGGAAAAAAATCATTTCTGTGTTTTGATTTTCAACTCTAAACTTGTTAGAAACGTCTTCAAAGAGTGTTCCCACTAGGCACAGACACATAAAACACTTGACCCTTGCTGTAGAAATTAAGACATGTAATTTGGTCTGAGCAAATTGTTTGAAATTATTTGCTAAAAAGAAAAATTTTACGTGAAAAGACGAACATTAACTTTGGAAAGCAGAGCAGCATCCATATGGAGCGTTCAATGTGCAAAGCAATTGTTATGAGTTGATGTACTTGGTACCTTGACTCATTAACACGCATCCAGCAACAGTGAAGTAGGAAAAGAAGTAACAAAGCTCTTTCATACAGCACGAAATTACCCCAAATCGAGGAAAAAAATCATTTCTGTGTTTTGATTTTCACCTCTAAACTTGTTAGAAACGTCTTCAAAGAGTGTTCCCACTAAGCACAGACACATAAAACATTTGGCCCTTGCTGTAGAAAATAAGACATGTAATTTGGTCTGAGCAAATTGTTTGAAATTATTTGCTAAAAAGAAAAATTTTACTTGAAAAGACGAACATTAACTTTGGAAAGCAAAGCAGCATCCATATGGAGCGTTCAATGTGCAAAGAAATTGTTATGAGTTGATGTACTTGGTACTTTGACTCATTAACACGCATCCAGCAACAGTGAAGTAGGAAAAGAAGTAACAAAGCTCTTTCATACAACACGAAATTACCCCAAATCGAGGAAAAAAATCATTTCTGTGTTTTGATTTTCACCTCTAAACTTGTTAGAAAAGTCTTCAAAGAGTGTTCCCACTAGGCACAGACACATAAAACATTTGAACCTTGCTGTAGAAATTAAGACATGAAATTAGGTCTGAGCAAATTGTTTGAAATTATTTGCTAAAAAGAAAAATTTTACGTGAAAAGACGAACATTAACTTTGGAAAGCAAAGCAGCATCCAAATGGAGCGTTCAATGTGCAAAGCAATTGTTATGAGTTGATGTACTTGGTACCTTGACTCATTAACACGCATCCAGCAACAGTTAAGTAGGAAAAGAAGTAACAAAGCTCTTTCATACAACACGAAATTACCCCAAATCGAGGAAAAAAATCATTTTTGTGTTTTGATTTTCACCTCTAAACTTGTTAGAAACGTCTTCAAAGAGTGTTTCCACTAGGCACAGACACATAAAACACTTGACCCTTGCTGTAGAAATTAAGACATGTAATTTGGTCTGAGCAAATTGTTTGAAATTATTTGCTAAAAAGAAAAATTTTACGTGAAAAGACGAACATTAACTTTGGAAAACAAAGCAGCATCCATATGGAGCGTTCAATGTGCGAAGCAATTGTTATGGGTTGATGTACTTGGTACCTTGACTCATTAACACGCATCCAGCAACAGTGAAGTAGGAAAAGAAGTAACAAAGCTCTTTCATACAACACGAAATTACCCCAAATCGAGGAAAAAAATCATTTCTGTGTTTTGATTTTCAACTCTAAACTTGTTAGAAACGTCTTCAAAGAGTGTTCCCACTGGGCACAGACACATAAAACATTTGACCCTTGCTGTAGAAAATAAGACATTTAATTTGGTCTGAGCAAATTGTTTGAAATTATTTGCTAAATAGAAAAATTTTACGTGAAAAGACGGACATTAACTTCGGAAAGCAAAGCAGCATCCATACGGAGCGTTCAATGTTAAAGCAATTGGTATGAGTTGATATCCATGGTACTTTGACAAATTAACACGAAGCCAGCTACAGCGAAAGAGGAAAAGAAATAACGCAGAAATACATCTCCTTGGCAGTTTTTGAAGACAATTTAATCATGTTCAACAATATTACACAAAACTGAACACAATAGGAAGCTTCCACATTTATAAACAATGCATGGAGAAATCAACGAGGAGGCTGGGAGGAGTTTGAAATCATTTTCTGGTTCTATGGTAAAATGCAGATGTCGAGCTTCAAGTGAGTTTTGGAGACAGTCCTTTATTTCTTTATCGGTGCAATCCTGTTCAGCTATGGATACAAGACTCGACACAGTTTTGGAGGACCTGACATACACATAAAGATCAGAGTTTGATGAAATAAATTCCTCTATACGTCCAATTTTAGTGGTAGAACCAGCTTTTGTTTTAGCAGTATATGTAGAAAAATGGGCGCATCCGGTTCCTTTGCAGCTACTTTTGTGAGCAAAAAACTTTCTTTTGCTCAGAGTTATCTTCAAATAACTTTGAAACGGCTCTGACGGCTGCAAATGGGCAGGCAATCTGGTTTCAACAATTTTGTTTGAAAGCCTAACTTCGTTGCTGTAATTACTTCTTTGTCTTTGCTCTACGTTGAATTTACGTAGGTATCTTTTCACAACGAGGTCAGGTGTTGCTTGAGAACTGACTGTTTGCGAGACCGTACGCGTTAATTGGTAATTGGCGCTTTCAAATCCCATTGCCGAAATTGCAGCCAATAGACCTTTTGATTGAACTTGGTCTGCCAAATGACGAAGCGAGTGCATGTTATAAACTTCAGCCGAGTCAGTAAAAAACGACGTCACTTTTTTCTGATAAACTTCAATAAAGGAACGCGCTTCGCGAATTACGTTTGTAGCCGAAAATTCGGCGAGCATTCTTATTGCCAGCGATAACAAACAGAAATGGGCAAATAAATTTTCATGAATTACACCGTGTAGTGCTGATAGCCCATAAAAAGTGAAATTTCTCAACTCAGACGCCTTCCAGTACTTAATCAAGTCGAGAGATCGGAACTTCCTTCCAAACCCACTTGGGAAAATGATTGAATTTAACCGATTCGAAACAACTTCTGAATTCCTTTGGCTCAATCTTTTCTGGTGAAGGTTGAACAGAAAAGTTTTAACGACACCGAGCAAAACTTGGTGCATATAATCGATGATAGCAGCATTCGGCAATTCTAAAGTGTCTTCGAGGACAGATGGCCCTAAACGCATAGATCAAAAAATTGAACAATCAATTTCTTATCAACTCTATTGAAAGATCGAAAGTCAACAAAAGAATTTACCTCTAAGTCCTCTGAACGGCGCCAGAGCATGCCCATTCGCAAGAGTTTTCAAAATTTGTCGTCGGCTTGATGTGGTTTGCTTTGCTGCGGAGCAACTGTAAGGATAAGTCCAAACTTGTTTAGTTGATGCTCTGCGACCCATGGCAAAACAATTTGGACAGCCGTACCTTCCGTTAAGTTGAGTCTGGTTAATTACGGACGCTTTTGCGACCGCATCAAAAACGGCAAAAGGGCATTTTACTCTCACCTAAACATAAAAGTCAATCCAATTTAATGAAAAAGGACAAAAAGATAAAGCAAATGAAGACTACCTGGATGTTTCTCTGATTGAAGTCCAATTCAAATCCCTCTTCAATCAGTTGCTTCATTTGATTTTTCAGACAATGCAGGAAAACATCCCAATTTGGCTTTCCAACTCCTCCGAACAAGGCCGCCAGTATATGGTTTTTATATTGCGATCGAATCGAACATGGTAAATTCGCAACTTGAAACCAAACAGGGTAGAGTTGGTATTTACATGATTTACTGGGCGAAATTCCGTCGGTGTTAATGATTAAATAAATTGTTTTAACGGAATCGTTAGATACAGAAGGCAGCTTCAAAACTTTCTCAGGAATCCAGTTTTTACTTTGATCCAAAATATGGAGATTCTCTTCGATCACTTTTGATAGCAGTGGTTTGATATTCAAAGTCAGGCAGACTCCATTAGAGCAAATTGTTTTTGATACTGAGTTCAATAAATTTGATTGATACGTTTGTATCGAGTTGAAACTCGGCAAGTTATTTGATGCTGGCATACATTGAGCGACTAGACAGTGTACAGATTTCAGCGCTCGATCAGAAAGAGAGTGCTGAGTGGCTATCTGCAGTAATTGAGAACGATAATCATTCAATGAAAGCAAAGAATTTTCAAATAACTTTTCCTCTTCGTAGCCCTCATCTTGTGTAGATGAGCCTGAACTTGAATCCGGAGACTCATGCAAAGTAGGGGCGTCATCATCAGAGTCGGAAGAACAGATTTGATCCCAGATCAGGACATCTTTTTGCGGCGTTGAATGCAAGGGGGCCAAAAACTCAGAATCAGGTAATTCACTCATAGAACAGTCATCGTTACTTTTTTGAGTCTCCGAGTCTGAAGAATGCGCACTGGTGGCGTTAGGAACCTCCGGTAGAGCAAATACTTCAATCTTTCTTCTTCTTCTGTAGGGTATAAAAGTTGGCTTTGTCACCCTTCTTTTTCTTCTATTGTTTTCTAGTTGCGATTTGAAAGGAATTTGTGGACTTTCTGAGTTCAATTCAGTTCGCTCTGTCCCAGGGATCGGTGGGGAAATCTCACTTTCACTGCTTTCGTTATCTGCATCTTGTTCTTCAGCTGGTGGCTCAATAATATTATTTTCAATCTCCTCAACTCTTTCCTCATGAGAAGCATCACTATTACAATCATTCTCAGCAAACACTTTGCCGGATCGAGTTCGCGTAGCAAAAACGTATGGATCCGCGCCATGAAATTCCACGTGAGGGCATTGGCAGTTTATTCGATTTGGCCCGAAATAACCTCCACTGTAAAGAACTGTTATTTCCTGCCCCGGTAAGATAGACTTTTCGCCCACTTTGATGTACAGTAAACTTTCCTTTTGTTGTGGATCATAGAATGAGTTGTTCCTGCATGAAGAATTGATAAATGATGCAGGCCCGAGCATAAGGAGTTTCTCAGCACTTGACAAATCAAAAATTGAGAAATCATTTTCTCCATCCTTTATGTCCGCAACGCTTATTGCTGCCAGAAAACCGAACAGAAAAGGTATTCGGCAACCTGCGGGAAGTAAATTTTTCGCAAAAACACCGTAGCTGACGAAGCCACCGTCTCTTGAATAATTACCCCACAACGGTTTAATATCCACAATATTTTTCAGCATTTCGTACGATTTCTCGACTTTTTGATACAGCTCACTTTTTTCCAATTCGGACCTCGTAGGCATGTCAGGTGTTACTTCAACTGCAATCTTATGACTATTGTTTTTCTCTGAGTCAACAAATCTTCTACTGAGCAGACCATCAATTCTCGCCAAATCTTTCCAATTAACTTTCATTCTATCGAAAATAATACGCACTTTAAATGAGAAATTTTAGTTTCATTAAACACTGAGCAAAAACGCTAAAGAAACCTCAATTCTCTGAAAAAAAAACGATAAACGTTTTTACGTTACTGTAAAGTAAATAATTCTTGAGAGTATTAAAATGAATAGCTTCATCCGAAAGTAAAAAACAAACAATGAACAAAATGAGTTTCAGGTTAAAGAAAAAAGACTGCTTATAATATAAAACAGAAAAAAATCTGGATACCAAATAGATTAACATAGAGATCAAATATATTTCATCTGGTTATCATTGGAAAGGAGAAAATAATAAAGAAAACTGACTCAAAATAACAAACAATAATATTTTTTGGACACCAACATACAAGAAGCAACATTAACATCATAGATGTTTCGAAGAAAGCGGCCAATCTTTAATTTTCCAAGCTTCACTCATTGTTTTCCAATAGCGCAGGAACATTGACTTTTTGTGGCTTCCGCAAGTCCAGTCCTTTTTGATTAATGCTACTCTTAGCATGCTCCCATTGATTTGGATACCTCTGCTCTTTTGCCCGTCGAATTGCATCTACCTTTCTATCAGAGAGCCTCGATCTTGTCTTTTCATCAGATTTCGAAGGGTCAATCATTCCCTCTTTGAGCTCCGTTACGGTGAATAGCGCACATGCCATTCGTATTCCATAAACTCCAGGGCGATTTCCCTCAATTGAGGACAGATTCACGTCATCAAACCAGATGTCCTCTGTCGATGTCTGTTGCGTTGGAGCAGCAGCACTGTTCGAAGCCGAACTGTCAGTGGAGAACGTGAGCCGCTCAAGGAACTGTCTCTGTCGTCTCATCTCTCTGCGTGACTGGTCCAGCCTGTCTTTCACGCTTCTCATAACCCCACACAGACTTCCAATCAAACTTTCAGAGAGAACAGAATCAACCGAAGTTTTTCGCATCTCTTTCTTTTTCTCCAAGTTATCAATTACTTTTGGATTATTACTACAAGCTGCGTTTTCGTCAGAGAATGACACTTGCAGCTTTTTAGCGCGAGGCTCGTAATTTTCTTTTTCGGAATCGGAATCGGAGCTCATTTCCTGGGTTTTTTTTCCCGACAACACTGAAGTGATTTCACCCATTGACACACTTTTTCTACCAGCGTTGCCCTTTTTTTCATCATCATTTTCGGTCGCGCTTTCAGCTCCACTCGATTCGCTTTCCAAGGAAGCTAAAAGTTTTTTAGCCTTGCTGGGTTTTTCAGCTCTCTGAGCCTGATTGTCGTTAGATGTACCCTTTGTTCGAACATTTTTCTTCCCACCTTCGCTGACTTTTGAGGCAGAGGAGTGGCAACTTTCCGAAATGTCCAAAAAATCCAAATGATTTACGGAAACATCGGGGTTGCTCTCATCCAGCTTCCGCACTAGATTGTCTCGCTTCTTGGCCACTTTTTCATACGATCCCTTGCGAAGCATTAAGCCTTCGAAACGATTTCCTTTATGATACAACCAAATTGCCTGTCCCTCTATCAGCTCCAATTTTTCTTTTCTTGACAATTTATCACCCCAGTCCAGATGGTCCAACGGAAGAATGTCATACCTTTTGTCCTGTTGATAAAAGACTAGGAAATGAGTATTTTTCTGATCTTGCGTGTAGACAACACCACGGTCTCTCGGTGATCTATTTGAGGCAGGCATTAGATTCTCTGAAATTTGTTAAAACTTAAGACATTTAAGCACAAGTGAAATCAATTTGAAACAACCCTCATTTCAATATTAAAAAGATTACAGGGACTCCGTTTAATGAGTGAGTTAAAGAGTGAACATTTTGAAACATCCAGTAAAGCAAGCAAATCGGCGTATACAATCATAAGGTTTCAATTAAGATTCAGCTTTTCTTCAACTCTAAACGATTGTTTTTCAATTGTGTCAGTTTTCCTTCAACTTTCAGATTTTGCTGCTTGCTCTCTCTCGTTTTTGGCGCTTCGCCTCGCGGCCTAGGCGACTAATAGCTTCCTTTGCCTCCGGTCAACAATTGCGCTTGAACCGATCCAGAACAGCTTTCTTGATAAGTACGGTTTTTGTGACGTCAAGAGGTGTCCTATACCCCTCACCAGAACGAGACGGATCGCACATCTGTGTTAACAACTCGGTTTGCGTAAACAACTCTTTCGCTATATTAACCCCATACTTGGAAGGCTTCGAACCAGGTATCTTTCTTATATTCAATTCGCCGTACATCAAGCAAGCCGTTTCGTCCGTCTCAATCTCAGAAGTGGCCGGTATCGCTTTTAAAACTCTGAGTTCTAACTTTCTTCTTAGCTTTTGACACTCCTCTATCTCCTTATCAAACTTCTCCACACTTTCGTTCAGCTCGGAAATAATTTTTTGCAGTTCTTCGCTATTACAAGGTTCTTCGTCACCAAAAATTTGTGGAGAAGAAACAACGCCACTCATTCTGCTCTAAAAAAACTTTCATTGACAACCAACGTTCAAAACTCAACCAACAGTCTTAAGGAAAAAGCAAATGAGGAACACAAAGAAGTTAATTTATATCAGAAAATAGAGAAATCACATCCATAGACAGATACACAAGCTACTGGTAGAGCCCCATCAGTAATTTTACTCTTCAATTATAAATCAAACAACTGATTTTTACCAAAGCAATCTTTGCAACTGATTTCAGCAAAACAACTTTTACAAGACCAGATCATGCATTTTCACAGAGAAACAAATCTTTTTGGAAAAGGTTGCTACCGCAGTTGCATTCAAAAGATGGGCACATCGGCTCTGCAATAATTGTTCGTTTTCGGAAGTCAAGCTTAAGTTGATGTCGTTCACGAAAAGAATAAAGCCAATCCCAGCTGGTCTTTTCGCGCTCTTCCATGTTTCAGGCACCACACTGTCCATTTCAAACACACGCTCCCTGACGATAGTCCAAGTGCGTATATGACCTGCCTCCGCTAACTTCTTGAGTACTCTTGATATCTTTTTCTCAGAATCGTCAGAGATTAACTTGTTCGATTTCTTCGCCTCTCTCTTCAAATGATCACGGATAGTTTGCTCGGGAATGCCATACCTGTCCCGTACTCTTGACACTTGATAACCATCTTCTCGTATCAGTAGTATGGCCAACTCCAAATCCTTCTTATCGTACGATTCCGTTTTGACTTTTATATAATTGCGTGGCATAGCTTCACTGAAACAAACTTCACGTATAAAACATCCATATAGAAACTAAATAGGAAGTTTGTTCTTTAACACTGCAAAAAAACAATAACTATCTGATAAAAATGATAAACGGAAAATGATGAAAAGTCCTTAACTAAACCCAACAAATGCGTAAAAAATACCCTTAAAAACCTCATCTTGAAAACTTTATTAAGAACGGATGAATTTTTATGATGAATAAGTCAACGAATGTTCTAGAAGAAAAGCGCAAAAATGATCATGCGAAAAATTTGCATAAAAAAGACCAACACGTTAACAATAATTGCTATGAAATTCGTTCAAGAGCAATTAAACGTGCTCTAAGAGAACGGAATTAATGTCCACCGGGCTTTAGCTGTTTATTCCTTTCTTATGGACGTACGATTATGATATAGTTGGCATGATTGAGGTGCTATACGATATATGACCACTAAGCTAGGGGGAGATCTATAATGGGAAACGCCCGTAAAACCAAATAGTCCGACGAAAAGATAGCGAACAAGAAAACGAATCACATGACAACCATCCAGACTAAAATTGCTACAAGCTTCGTTTGAGAGCACATAAACAGGGTGGAAGCAGTTGACCAATTTTGAAACCACTTTATCAGAAATACAAGCGCATTGACTTCGAATAATTTTTTGACCGAAAAATGAGAACAAATCTTTCTAAAAAAAAAAAGAAGCATTAAGCGTTTTGAAAAATAATTTCAAGTCCATCCACTTACAGGATGTTTCATGAAAGAAAAATCACTTGACTAACACTGAAAGCTCAATTTAGGAGCCCTAAACAGAAGAAAAATCCTATTTCCATTTTTAGTAACGAAAAATAGAGAGTTTTGTCCAAATAAAGAATGCTTCTTTCGAGAAAACGAAAGAAACTGCTAAAATAGAGTGAAATTTTCAAAATTAACCGCAATAAAAATTTGATGCGTGCATTCTACGTGTATCCAGCCTAGAAAAACAGGGTTCCAAGCGCATTGACTTCATATAACTTTTTGACCGAAAAATGAGAACAAAATTTTCTAAAAAAAAAAGAAGCATTAAGCGTTTTGAAAAACGTTTTCAAGTCTATCCACGTACAGGATGTTTCATGAACAAAAATTCACTTGACTAGCACTGAAAGCTTATTTTAGGAGCCCTAAACAGAAGAAAATTCCTATTTCCGTTTGTAGTAACAAAAAATAGAGAGTTTTGTCCAAATAAAGAATGCTTCTTTCGAGAAAACGAAAGAAACGGCTAAAATAAAGTGGAATTTTCAAAATAAGCCGCAATAAAAATTTGATGCGCGCATTCTACGCGTGTCCAGCCTAGAAAAACAGGGTTACAAGCGCATTGACTTCAAATAACTTCTTGACCGAAAAATGAGAACAAAGCTTTCTAAAAAGAAAAAGAAGCATTAAGCGTTTTTGAAAAATGTTTTCAAGTCCATCCACTTACAGGATGTTTCAGGAAAGAAAAATCACTTTACTAGCACTTAAAGCTTGATTTAGGAGCCCTAAACAGAAGAAAAATCCTATTTTCATTTTTAGTAACGAAAAATAGAGAGTTTTCTCCAAATAAAGAATGCTTCTTTCGAGTAAACGAAAGAAACGGCTAAAATAAAGTGAAATTTTCAAAATTAACCGCAATAAAAATTTGATGGGTGCATTCTACGCGTATCTAGCTTAGAAAAACAGGGTTAAAAGCGCACTGACTTCAAATAACTTTTTGACCGAAAAATGAGAACAAAGCTTTCTAAAAAAAAAGAAGCATTAAGCGTTTTGAAAAATGTTTTCAAGTCCATCCACTTACAGGATGTTTCAGGAAAGAAAATTCACTTTACTAGCACTTAAAGCTTGATTTAGGAGCCCTAAACAGAAGAAAAATCCTATTTTCATTTTTAGTAACGAAAAATAGAGAGTTTTCTCCAAATAAAGAATGCTTCTTTCGAGAAAACGAAAGAAACGGCTAAAATAAAGTGAAATTTTCAAAAATACCCGCAATAAAAATTTGTTGCGTGCATTCTACTCGTATCCAGCCTAGAAAATCAGGGTTACAAGCGCATTGAACTCATATAAATTTTTGACCAAAAAATGAGAACAAAACTTACTAAAAAAAAAGAAGCATTAAGCGTTTTGAAAAATGTTTTCAAGTCCATCCACTTACAGGATGTTTCATGACAGTAAATTCACTTGACTAGCACTGAAAGCCTATATTAGGAGCCCTAAACAGAAGAAAAATCCTATTTCCGTTTTTAGTAACGAAAAATAGAGAGTTTTGTTCAAAAAAAGAATGCTTCTTTCGAGAAAACGAAAGAAACGGCTGAAAAAGAGTGAAATTTTCAAAATTACTCGCAATAAAAATTTGATGCGTGCATTCTACGCGTATCCAGCCTAGGAAATCAGGGTTACAAGCGCATTGAACTCAAATAACTTTTCGACCGAAAAATGAGAACAAAACTTACTAAAAAAAAGAAGCATTAAGCGTTTTGAAAAATGTTTTCAAGTCCATCCACTTACAGGATGTTTCATGACAGAAAATTCACTTGAATAGCACTGAAAGCCTATATTAGGAGCCCTAAACAGAAGAAAAATCCTATTTCCGTTTTTAGTAACGAAAAATAGAGAGTTTTGTTCAAAAAAAGAATGCTTCTTTCGAGAAAACGAAAGAAACGGCTGAAAAAGAGTGAAATTTTCAAAATTACTCGCAATAAAAATTTGATGCGTGCATTCTACGCGTATCCAGCCTAGGAAATCAGGGTTACAAGCGCATTGAACTCAAATAACTTTTCGACCGAAAAATGAGAACAAAACTTACTAAAAAAAAGAAGCATTAAGCGTTTTGAAAAATGTTTTCAAGTCCATCCACTTACAGGATGTTTCATGACAGAAAATTCACTTGACTAGCACTGAAAGCCTATTTTAGGAGCCCTGAACAGAACAAAAATCCTATTTCCGTTTTTGTAACGAAAAAATAGAGAGTTTTGTCCAAAAAAAATGCTTCTTTCGAGAAAACGAAAGAAACGGCTAAAATAGAGTGAAATTTTCAAAATTACCCGCAATAAAAATTTGTTGCGTGCATTCTACGCGTATCCAGCCTAGAAAATCAGGGTTACAAGTGCATTGACTTCATATAGCTTTTTGACCGAAAAATGAGAACAAAGCTTACTAAAAAAAAAGAAGCATTAAGCGTTTTGAAAAATGGTTTCAAGTCCATCCACTTACAGGATGTTTCATGACAGAAAATTCACTTGACTAGCACTGAAAGCCTATTTTATGAGCCCTAAACAGAAGAAAAATCCTATTTCCGTTTTTAGAAACGAAAAATAGAGAGTTTTGTCCAAAAAAATGCTTCTTTCGAGAAAACGAAAGAAACGGCTAAAATAGAGTGAAATTTTCAAAATTACTCGCAATAAAAATTTGATGCGTGCATTCTACGCGCATCCAGCCTAGGAAATCAGGGTTACAAGCGCATTGAACTCAAATAACTTTTCGACCGAAAAATTTGAACAAAACTTACTAAAAAAAAAAGAAGCATTAAGAGTTTTGAAAAATGTTTTCAAGTCCATCCACTTACAGGATGTTTCATGACAGAAAATTCACATGACTAGCACTGAAAGCCTATTTTAGGAGCCCTGAACAGAGCAAAAATCCTATTTCCGTTTTTGTAACGAAAAAATAGAGAGTTTTGTCCAAAAAAAATGCTTCTTTCGAGAAAACGAAAGAAACGGCTAAAATAGAGTGAAATTTTCAAAATTACCCTTAAAAAAAATTTGACAAGTGCATTCTACGCGTATGCAGCCTAGAAAAACAGGGTTACAATGGCATTGACTTCAAATAACTTTTTGACCGAAAAATGAGAACAAAACTTTCTAAAAAAAAGAGGCATTAAGAGTTTTGAAAAAAGTTTTCAAGTCGGGCCATTTACGGAATGCTTGACGCCAAAATGACCACCTGGCTGGCAATATGAACTTAATTCAGGAACTTTAAATAGAAGAAATTGCGAGATAAAAGATCAAACTAAGTAATATTTACAAATAACTTTACAAAGGCTTGATTCTCTTATCAAATTTCAGATCTTTGTCAAAGTTAGTTGGTATTTTCTTCAGGATCTTGTGTTTATTGGGTTGTAGTGATGATAAAAGGGGGGCCTCCTGACAAGTGCCAAACTCCCCAACAACGATTCCTTTTTGGGGGTGTTTCAACATTTCATTATATGTTTCACGGCAGTCCGTGGGATTATGGAAGTTGAGCCAGCCCTTCAATTTTCCCTCCTTTTCTGCTTTTTTTCGTGAGTTTAAGAAACAGACCTTCACAACTTTTGGGTAAAGTTCCCTCAGCTCCAGTTTTGCGGCTCCCATTGTACCTTTAATTGTCGGCGTGAACTCCGAAAACTGGAATGAGATTGGTGCATGAAAGGCGTTTTCGAAGCCACGCTTTCTCGACTTCTCTTGATTAGGATGTTTTCCTATAAAAAAAAATGATGCGTGCAATCAACTCGTATCCAGCCTACAAAATCAGGGTTACAAGCCCATCGACTTCAAACTATTCTTCGAACCAAAAAATGAGAACAAAATTTTCTAAAAAAAAGAAGCATTAAGCGTTTTGAAAAATGTTTTCAATTCCAGCCACATACGAGATGCTTCATGGTAAAAACTTCACTTAACTAGCACTGTAAGCTTATTTTAGGAGCCCTAAACAGAAGAAAATTCCTATTTCTCTTCATAGTATTGAAAAATAGAGAGTTTTGCCGAAATAAAGAATGCTTCTTTCGAGAAAACGGAAGAAAAGGCTAAAATAGAGTAAAATTTTCAAAATTAGCCGCAAGAAAAAATTGATGCGTGCATTCTACGCGTATTTAGCCTACAAAATTAGGGTTACAAGCCCATCGACTTCAAAATGTTTTTTGAACCAGAAAATGAGATCGAAACTTTGTAAAAAAAAGAAGCATTAAGCGTTTTGAAAAAAGTTTTCAAGTCCAGCCAATCAGAGATTCTTCGTGGCAAAAACTTCACTTAACTAGCACTGCAAGCTTGTTTTAGGAGCCCTAAACAGAAGAAAATTCCTATTTCTCTTTATAGTATTCAAAAATAGAGAGTTTTGTCGAAATAAAGAATGCTTCTTTCGAGAAAACGGAAGAAAAGGCTAAAATAAAGTGAAATTTTCAAAATTACCCGCAATAAAAATTTGATGCTTGCATTCAACGCGTATCCAGCCTAGAAAATCAGGGTTACAAGGGCATTGACTTCATATAACTTTTTGACCGAAAAATGACAACAAAACTTTCTAAAAAAAAAGAAGCATTAAGCGTTTTGAAAAATGTTTTCAAGTCCAGCCACTTAAAAGATGCTTCATGACAAAAAGTTGGCTTGACTAGCACTGTAAGCTTATTTTAGGAGCCCTAAACAGAAGAAAATTCCTATTTCTCTTCATAGTATTGAAAAATAGAGAGTTTTGCCGAAATAAAGAATGCTTCTTTCGAGAAAACGGAAGAAAAGGCTAAAATAGAGTAAAATTTTCAAAATTAGCCGCAAGAAAAAATTGATGCGTGCATTCTACGCGTATTTAGCCTACAAAATTAGGGTTACAAGCCCATAGACTTCAAACTGTTTTTTGAACCAAAAAATGAGAACGAAAATTTCTAAAAAAAAAGAAGCATTAAGCGTTTTGAAAAAAGTTTTCAAGTCCAGCCAATCAGAGATTCTTCGTGGCAAAAACTTCACTTAACTAGCACTGCAAGCTTATTTTAGGAGCCCTAAACAGAAGAAAATTCATATTTCTCTTTATAGTATTGAAAAATAGAGAGTTTTGTCCAAATAAAGAATGCTTCTTTCGAGAAAACGAAAGAAAAGGCTAAAATAGAGTAAAATAGAGCAAATCCAACTTTTCTGCCAAAACACTTATTCTGACCAATTCTTTTGCAGATTCAGAACTGGCTGGACTAGTATGATTGCGGTTTGCGACAAAAAGCGAGAAAAAGCAAACATTAACGAAAACATTGAGACTTCAAATTTTAGCGTCTTATACGGCAAATTGTAATTTCCAACATAAATCCAACTTTTCTGCCAAAACACTTATTCTGACCAATTCTTTTGCAGATTCAGAACTGGTTGGACTAGTATGATTGCGTTTTGCGCCAAAAAGCGAGAAAAAGCGAACATTAACTGAAATGAAACATTGAGACTTTAAATTTTATCGTCTTATACAGCAAATTGTAATTTCCAACATAAATCCAACTTTTCTGCCAAAACCCTTATTCTGACCAATTCTTTTGCAGATTCAGAATTGGTTAGACCAGTATGTTTGCGTTTTGTGCCAAAACTCGAGAAAAAGCAAAAATTAACGAAAACATTGAGACTTTAAATTTTAGCGTCTTATACGGCAATTTGTAATTTCCACCACAAATCCAACTTTTCTGCCAAAACACATATTCTGACCAATTCTTTTGCAGATTCAGAACTGGTTGGACTAGTATGATTGCGTTTTGCGCCAAAAAGCGAGAAAAAGCGAACATTAACTGAAACATTGAGACTTTAAATTTTAACGTCTTATACGGCAATTTGTAATTTCCACCACAAATCCAACTTTTCTGCCAAAACACTTATTCTGACCAATTCTTTTGCAGATTCAGAACTGGTTGGACTAGTATGATTGCGTTTTGCGCCAAAAAGCGAGAAAAAGCGAACATTAACTGAAACATTGAGACTTTAAATTTTAGCGTCTTATACAGCAAATTGTAATTTCCAACATAAATCCAACTTTTCTGCCAAAACACTTATTCTGACCAATTCTTTTGCAGATTCAGAATTGGTTAGACCAGTATGTTTGCGTTTTGTGCCAAAACTCGAGAAAAAGCAAAAATTAACGAAAACATTGAGACTTTAAATTTTAGCGTCTTATACGGCAATTTGTAATTTCCACCACAAATCCCACTTTTCTGCCAAAACACATATTCTGACCAATTCTTTTGCAGATTCAGAACTGGTTGGACTAGTATGATTGCGTTTTGTGCCAAAAAGCGAGAAAAAGCGAACATTAATTGAAACATTGAGACTTTAAATTTTAACGTCTTATACGGCAATTTGTAATTTCCACCACAAATCCAACTTTTCTGCCAAAACACTTATTCTGACCAATTCTTTTGCAGATTCAGATTTGGTTGGACTAGTATGATTGCGTTTTGCGCCAAAAAGCGAGAAAAAGCGAACATTAACTGAAACATTGAGACTTTAAATTTTAGCGTCTTATACAGCAAATTGTAATTTCCAACATAAATCCAACTTTTCTGCCAAAACACTTATTCTGACCAATTCTTTTGCAGATTCAGAATTGGTTAGACCAGTATGTTTGCGTTTTGTGCCAAAACTCGAGAAAAAGCAAAAATTAACGAAAACATTGAGACTTTAAATTTTAGCGTCTTATACGGCAATTTGTAATTTCCAACATAAATCCAACTTTTCTGCCAAAACACATATTCTGACCAATTCTTTTGCAGATTCAGAACTAGTTGGACTAGTATGATTGCGTTTTGCGCCAAAAAGCGAGAAAAAGCGAACATTAATTGAAACATTGAGACTTTAAATTTTAACGTCTTATACGGCAATTTGTAATTTCCACCACAAATCCAACTTTTCTGCCAAAACACTTATTCTGACCAATTCTTTTGCAGATTCAGATTTGGTTGGACTAGTATGATTGCGTTTTGCGCCAAAAAGCGAGAAAAAGCGAACATTAACTGAAACATTGAGACTTTAAATTTTAGCGTCTTATACAGCAAATTGTAATTTCCAACATAAATCCAACTTTTCTGCCAAAACACTTATTCTGACCAATTCTTTTGCAGATTCAGAATTGGTTAGACCAGTATGTTTGCGTTTTGTGCCAAAACTCGAGAAAAAGCAAAAATTAACGAAAACATTGAGACTTTAAATTTTAGCGTCTTATACGGCAATTTGTAATTTCCAACATAAATCCAACTTTTCTGCCAAAACACTTATTCTGACCAATTCTTTTGCAGATTCAGAATTGGTTAGACCAGTATGTTTGCGTTTTGTGCCAAAACTCGAGAAAAAGCAAAAATTAACGAAAACATTGAGACTTTAAATTTTAGCGTCTTATACGGCAATTTGTAATTTCCACCACAAATCCAACTTTTCTGCCAAAACACATATTCTGACCAATTCTTTTGCAGATTCAGAACTGGTTGGACTAGTATAATTGCGTTTTGCGCCAAAAAGCGAGAAAAAGCGAACATTAACTGAAACATTGAGACTTTAAATTTTATCGTCTTATACAGCAAAATGTAATTTCCAACATAAATCCAACTTTTCTGCCAAAACACTTATTCTGACCAATTCTTTTGCAGATTCAGAACTGGTTGGACTAGTATGATTGCGTTTTGTGCCAAAACTCGAGAAAAAGCAAAAATTAACGAAAACATTGAGACTTTAAATTTTAGCGTCTTATACGGCAATTTGTAATTTCCACCACAAATCCAACTATTCTGCCAAAACACATATTCTGACCAATTCTTTTGCAGATTCAGAACTGGTTGGACTAGTATGATTGCGTTTTGCGCCAAAAAGCGAGAAAAAGCAAACATTAACTGAAACATTGAGACTTTAAATTTTAACGTCTTATACGGCAATTTGTAATTTCCACCACAAATCCAACTTTTCTGCCAAAACACTTATTCTGACCAATTCTTTTGCAGATTCAGAACTGGTTGGACTAGTATGATTGCGTTTTGCGCCAAAAAGCGAGAAAAAGCGAAAATTAACTGAAACATTGAGACTTTAAATTTTAGCGTCTTATACAGCAAATTGTAATTTCCAACATAAATCCAACTTTTCTGCCAAAACACTTATTCTGACCAATTCTTTTGCAGATTCAGAATTGGTTAGACCAGTATGTTTGCGTTTTGTGCAAAAACTCGAGAAAAAGCAAAAATTAACGAAAACATTGAGACTTTAAATTTTAGCGTCTTATACGGCAATTTGTAATTTCCACCACAAATCCAACTTTTCTGCCAAAACACATATTCTGACCAATTCTTTTGCAGATTCAGAACTGGTTGGACTAGTATGATTGCGTTTTGTGCCAAAAAGCGAGAAAAGGCGAACATTAACTGAAACATTGAGACTTTAAGTTTTAACGTCTTATACGGCAATTTGTAATTTCCACCACAAATCCAACTTTTCTGCCAAAACACTTATTCTGACCAATTCTTTTGCAGATTCAGAACCGGTTGGACTAGTATGATTGCGTTTTGCGCCAAAAAGCGAGAAAAAGCGAACATTAACTGAAACATTGAGACTTTAAATTTTAGCGTCTTATACGGCATATTGCAATTTCCACCACAAATCCAACGTTTCTGCCAAAACACTTATTCTGACCAATTCTTTTGCAGATTCAGAACTGGTTGGACCAGTATGATTGCGTTCTGCGCCAAAAAGCGAGAAAAAGCGAACATTAACTGAAATGAAACATGGAGACTTTAAATTTTAGCGTCTTATACGGCAATTTGTAATTTCCACCACAAATCCAACTTTTCTGCCAAAACACTTATTCTGACCAATTCTTTTGCAGATTCAGAACTGGTTGGACTAGTATGATCGCGTTTTGCGCCAAAAAGCGAGAAAAAGCGAACATTAACTGAAACATTGAGACTTTAAATTTTAGCGTCTTATACGGCATATTGCAATTTCCACCACAAATCCAACTTTTCTGCCAAAACACTTATTCTGACCAATTCTTTTGCATTTTCAGAACTGGTTGGACTATTATGATTGCGTTTTGCGCCAAAAAGCGAGAAAAAGCGAACATTAACTGAAACATTGAGACTTTAAATTTTAGCGTCTTATACGGCATATTGCCATTTCCACCACAAATCTAACTTTTCTTCCAAAACACTTATTCTGACCAAATCTTTTGCAGATTCAGAATTGGTTAGACCAGTATGTTTGCGTTTTGTGCCAAAACTCGAGAAAAAGCAAAAATTAACGAAAACATTGAGACTTTAAATTTTAGCGTCTTATACGGCAAATTGCAACTTCCACCACAAATCCAACTTTTCTTCCAAAACACTTATTCTGACCAAATCTTTTCCATATTCAGAATTGGTTAGACCAGTATATTTGCGTTTTGTGCCAAATTTCGAGAAAAAGCAAAAATTAACGAAAACATTGAGACTTTAAATTTTAGCGGCTTGTACGGCAAAATGAAATTTCCACCACAAATCCAACTTTTCTTCCAAAACACTTATTCTGGCAAATTCTTTTGCATATTCAAATTTGGTTGGACTAATTTGTTTGCGTTCTGTACCAGAAAACGACAAAACTACAACATTAACGAACACAATGAAAAAATACTAAAAAATAGAAGACTTTTGATGAAGACTTTTTTCATGATAGAGAATATTCAATTTTTCCGGCAAGTTTAAATTTTTGACCAAATCTGGGCTCCAATTAGAATAGAAACATGTGGTACAAACTAGCAAACGTACAAAAAAGCAGACATATGTCATATCACCACCTCGAGAAATAGAAGACTTTTCGAGAAGACCATTTTTTTAACTATTATAGAGAAATTTTATTAAGCGTTTTGAAAAATGTTTTCAAGTCCAGCCACTTAAAAGATGCTTCATGACAAAAAGTTCGCTTGACTAGCACTGTAAGCTTATTTTAGGAGCTCTAAATAGAAGAAAAATCCTATTTCCGTTTTTAGTAACGAAAAATAGAGAGCTTTGTCCAAAAAAAAGAATGCTTCTTTCGAGAAAACGAAAGAAACGGCTAAAATAGAGTGAAATTTTCAAAAATACCCGGGATAAAATTTTGATGCATGCATTCTACGCGTATCCAGCCTAGAAAGTCAGGGTTATAAGCGCATTGACTTCATATAACTTTTGACCGAAAAATGAGAACAAGACTTATTAAAAAAAAGAAGCATTAATCGTTTTGAAAAATGTTTTCAAGTCCATCCACTTACAGGATGTTTCATGACAGAAAATTCACTTGACTAGCACTGAAAGCCTATATTAGGAGCCCTAAACAGAAGAAAAATCCTATTTCCGTTTTTAGTAACGAAAAATAGAGAGTTTTGTCCTAAAAAAAATGCTTCTTTCGAGAAGACGAAAGAAACGGCTAAAATAGAGTGAAATTTTCAAAATTACCCGCAATAAAAATTTGATGCGTGCATTCTACGCGTATCCAGTCTAGAAAATTAGGGTTACAAGCGCATTGACTTCATAACTTTTTGACCAAAAAATGATAACAAAACTTTCTAAAAAAAAGAAGCATTAAGCGTTTTGAAAAATGTTTTCAAGTCCAGCCACTTAAAAGATGCTTCATGACAAAAAGTTCGCTTGACTAGCACTGTAAGCTTATTTTAGGAGCTCTAAATAGAAGAAAATTCCAATTTCCGTTTTAAGTAACAAAAAATAGAGAGTTTTGTCCAAATAAAGAATGCTTCTTTCCAGAAAACGAAAGAAACGGCTAAAATAGAGTGAAATTTTCAAAATTACCCGCAATAAAAATTTGATGCTTGCATTCAACGCGTATCCAGCCTAGAAAATCAGGGTTACAAGGGCATTGACTTCATATAACTTTTGGACCGAAAAATGACAACAAAACTTTCTAAAAAAAAAGAAGCATTAAGCGTTTTGAAAAATGTTTTCAAGTCCAGCCACTTAAAAGATGCTTCATGACAAAAAGTTGGCTTGACTAGCACTGTAAGCTTTTTTTAGGAGCTCTAAGCAGAAGAAAATTCCGATTTCCGTTTTAAGTAACAAAAAATAGAGTTTTGTATGAATAAAGTATGCTTCTTTCCGGATAACGAATAAAAGAGCTAAAACAGATTGAAATTTTCAAAAGTGCTCTCAATAAAAAATTGATGCGTGCATTGATGGACCGGGTGGACCGATTGTAAACAGCTGCAGGGTGATAGTGGGCTGTAGGGCGTGAGGGGAGTGCGACGAAAAGTCAAATGGGTCAGACGAAACAATGTGTCAGGCCATCGCATAAAATAGACCTGAGGACTAATATAATTGCTACAAACTTTGTTTGAGGGCAATTAAACACGTTTAGTAATCCATAGAACCAAGATTACATGTTATTTGAGGTTTGCATGCTTAAGAAAAAGTCCATTAATGCTACCGAGAAAATGCAGGGGTCTCCCGCGCTATTACTCGGCAGCATTGCTGCGTACATGCATACATGCATTAAAAAACTTCAGAACTGACCTTTTCGACCACCGGGTGATCAAATATCTCAATGGATTGAGACTGGTAATATGGCAATCTTTCACTTTTTCGAGGAATTTTATAACTTTGCAGAAAGTTTGACATATTTATAACAACCTGAAATGAGGTATACATATGAGAAGTACGTCAATTTAAAACAACAAACACACACACAAGAACGCTAACAAAAGTCTGTGCGCAGCACAAATTGTTCCTAGAGATCCTATGGGGAAAGACAAGGTGCAATAGCGGGGGGGGGAGCTGACCAACCAGCGTCTCAACGGGGCGCACCTTTGCGGCAAAACCGCCTATGGGACGGGATTACTAGGTTAATAGTAGTATATATAAATAAATATGTGGTTCGCATTTATTGAACCACATTACCGGTTGATATAAGTTACAGGATATTATACCAGACATAACACGGCCAATTTTGGAGTGATTGGGCCATCTGGAGCCAAGATCTGACCCAAAACGTGGAGAAGAAGTGGTCTTCCAGGGCCAAAATGACATGATCTGCAATGGTCAATATCTCGAAAGTGAGAGCAACATATGAAACGTATAATATACTGTTAGAAAGCTCATTACAAATGCTACTAGAATATTGAAATGAAATCTTGATTGAACGGCTCAATCGGGAGATATTAAGGAATAAAGGTACCGTACCATATGCTTCAGAAGCACAAGTCTTCCCACCCAACCGAACTCATCAAACTCATAACCAAGGAGTTTGGTTATAACAACCAAATTTTGTGACAACCTTTGCCATGTCACAGGGGATCTACCCAGCCATATTTTAACCTTCTACAACATTTTTGAACAAGTTTTCATTGACTCGGCAGGTGGGTCTTCTCTCCAATATGGCCAAAACTGACTGTCCCTGTACCGGTCAATATTTCCAAACTGGTAAGGAAAACGCTATAAGTTATATATATATATAGGCTGAAAGCTCGGCTTATGACACGTTCAACTATGCAAAAAAATAAGGCGTCGTACCAGGACCCCAAAATGGAAGAAGAAATGAGCTGCAGAGCTAAAATTGACCTTCGAGACTCCAGAAAACACCCTATGATTTGTACAGGGAATTACTCCCCACTATCTGAGGCTTCTAAAACACTATAATATGTACCTTAAATCCACTGTTTTAAGGTACCGAAATTTGGGTGACCCAAAATGTACCAAATTGGCAGTTTTTGCATAGTTACCCCAAAATAACTTTTTAGCCGAGCCGTTTTCGGGGATAACCAAAACACGCAAGCAAGAAGGGTTCAACACCAACAAAATGTGACCGCTCCCGTTTAATTTGGTCCAGTACTTTAGCAGATATTAACAAAATACTGTTCTGTACCCCATTTTTTGGGCTAAAACCGAAGCCCAAGATCTCCGGAACCGAAGAAAAACGACGTGAAACAGCGTTTCCGGCGTGTTTGTGGGTGTAATTCTGGTCCACTTCCATGTTCTAGATCTCGGCAAACCTTCATGGTGAGGTGGGAAAAAATTTCCCACCTCACCATGAAGGTTATGATGTTTTGTGTGTTTTGATATAAAACAACATCCACAGAAATTTGATAAAATGGTGAAAAAGAAAAATTGTTGAATTAATGCCATTGTTTGATACAATTAGCTTCAGCAACCTAAATAGTGTCTAGAAAACACAAAACTCACGCCCAAAAACTTGTTCAATTGCAAACAACACCACTTCACTCATTCATTTGGTCAAATGACCTATTTTGACTACCAAATATCAAGTTTCGCTAAAATAAACCTTCAAAATTAGTTAAAAAAGGTACAATCTGTTTATAGTGATACTCCCCATTAACTGAGCAATCTAAAACACTATAATATGTAATCTTGAATCAAAAAAATTCAACATTATGTCACCGCCGAATTGGCCGAAATTGGCCAAAGTCGAGGTTCGGCGCCTACAGAGCAAAAAATGACCCACTCAACTCCCTAAAACCCGATAAAAATGTGTATGGGGTTACTCCCCACTACAATAAAAATCCAACAAACCAATAAATGTAGGAATACTATGGTATTTTGAGGTACGCATATTTGGTGAACACCAAAATCACCTGAAATGGTGACTTTTTTTTCAAATTTAGTAATCAATAACTTTTTTACCAGGCCGAATTAGGGTAGTACAATATATGACAAGCCAGACGGTTACAATGCCAATACAATGAGACTATGTTGGTAGAATTTTGCTAAGCACTTGACTACTTATCATTAAAACAACAATTTGTACCTCTCAAAATCTAAATCTGCAAGACTTCAAAAAATGGAAGCTACTTGAGGACCGTATGTCGTTACCGCTTCTATATTACTGTAATCCAGTTTTCCAGTAATCTATTTTTTTGGAAGAGTACATTGGGTGTTATTAGCAAATTGCTGAATTACACCCAACTTTTTCAGCTATTTTAAAAGCCCAAAATTAACGAAAAACATGCTTGACGGCGTTTAATGGCACAACTGTCGTGTTTCTGGGCCTAATTCCAGTCTATCTTTGCGTTCCTGGATGATTCAAACCTTCATGATGAGGTGGGAAAAAAATTCGCACCTCGCCATGAAGGCTATGATGTTTTGTGTGTTTGACACAAAACAACAGTCTCCGAAATTTGCCGAAATCATGAAAAAAGTAAATTGTTGAACTAACAGCAATCACTGGTATCTTTTGTTTCATGGACTAGAATATTGTATGGAGAACGCAAATAGCACGCAGAAAATCCTCTTCATTTACCAAAACACAACACAATCAATAAAATTTGAAGATAGACATGTTATTCAGGAATCAACCTTAAATAACAGTTCGACTACAAATTTTCAGGACCATTACATTACACTACATGCATCAACAGCTTGCATGCTCTGTGAGGAGCTGTTTAGTTGTTTCTGATCTACTTAGAAAAGAAAACAATCTTCTCCTTGTATATAAAGACGTTTCGGAAAGAGAAGTTGTGTTTCAAATAAAAAAAAAATCGCTCATGGACGGGTACGTTTTGCTACAATACCCATTGGAAAAGATAGAAACGTGTCAAAAAATTATTATTGAGATTTTCATTTATGAATGGGGAAAAGTTTATTACTTTATCTGAAGCATAGACTTGACAACTCTACTATATCACCTCCATAACGGACAAAATCGTGTAAATTTGGAATTCAGGAATTTAATTATCATTCCTGAAAACTATTGTCCTCATCACAAATTGAGGAAATGTATACATTGGAAGCCTGCCAATCAGAAATCTAAGGCATCTAGGTTATTAGGTCAATTTGGGCCTCGTAGGTTACAAACATGTTTGTCAGACATGAATTCAATCATAATTTTTTTTCAACCTTAAAGCATTTTTTTGTTATCGCCAAAAAAATCAAATAAAAACTGTCTTCGCTGATTTAGGTTGGCACTTATAAGGCACCGTTTTGACGAAAATAAGGGAAAACGAAATCTTGAGAAACCACGCAAAATCTTGTCAAGATCCTGTCAAGATCTTGGAAATGCTGCTGTGGGCTCGAAAAAAAATGTTTTTTTTTCTAAGTTTTGACTGTTATCCAGGGCAATCGAACCAAAATTTTGTCTTTGTGAGTAATTTTGGGATAAAATTGAAGCATTTGTAAAAAAAAGTAAAACTTGGAAACCCACGCAAGTTCCTGCTAAGATCCTGGAAACCCTCGTGTGCTTCTTGAAGAATCCAAGATCTTGCGTGGACTTGGAATTGGTATCGTGGAAATCCAAGATCTTGCGTGGACTTGGCGTGGATGTCGTGGGTTCGAGCACTGGGAAGTGACATCTGATCAGAGACTATGCTAAAACACACACAAGACCTTAAGTATCGTTATAATATATGCTTTTCATAAAATCCGACGTCTACAGCAGAAAATTCAAAGAAGTCAATTCAAAATCGGAAAGGTTTTACAGAAATTTTCTAATTCAAAATTTTGCATGACATTGATTAAGTTTGCCGTCTTCATAGATGAAGTTTGACAGTTATTTATCAGACCGAATTGACCTCTGATCAAACCTAAATCAGACTATGGCCCAGACTATTTTGCACTCGAACTGCTGTCCAAACCCTTTAATTTCAGTCTGGAAACACACGGGTGTGCGTTCGAGTGGGTCTGTTCATAGCCCAGTTTGGGTCTGGACCTCAACACGGGTTGTACAAACAATTCAAAAAAGGAGGCCTATGTTGGAATCAATTGCTACGAAATTGATAACATGCACAAACATGAATTGAAAGTTTCAGCAAACACCTAAATTATATTATCCAAATTTGAATTTCCGAATCCTAATTACAGTTACCAGTAAATTAAAATTTTTCCACCGTTTTTCATGATTCCTAATATCATTATATCTGTTTGCAAAGTTACAAAAAATAACCAGAGAAATGATTTGCTGAAATGATGTTAATACCCGAGTTCGAAAAAAGTAACATCAACAGAATCAACAGAAAACAAAATATCTCCACTTGGATGAGTAAAGATAAATTTAAGTAATTTATGTATAAGGTCAAAAAGTTAAAGTATTGTTACGATTGAAAAGTTTGCATCCTCTACTTAAAAACACTCTTTTCTATATTAAGCCGAGCTAGCCAATAAGAAATGCAATAATTGGTTAAAACAATCTTTTTTTAAATAAAATATTACGGCGAAAAATGACACAATGTAAATAGCGAAAATGATCAGCTCTCTTTTTAAATTAGATAAGGGCCAATGATGTTCTTCGATGCCGGCAGTTCTACTTATATTATAAGGGTATGAATTTGTGTCAATCATTGTCTAATTTGAAAGTAAAGTTGTACATCTAAAAAGAGGAATTACAAATAATAAAGTCAATGTTGAAGCAGAAAGCTACAAAACTGATAATAAGCTAACTTGATTTGAACGATTCAGTAGTAACTTTTCTTAAATGATTCACCAATTTTAGGTTAGATGAAATCAGCGTCAGATGAAACTGTTCTCCTTGATGTAAAGTAAAAATGACTACTGATAGAATCGGAGAAATTGAATCTAGAATTCCTATTTATGTCCTCCACAAAATTTAAATAACTTTATTTTGTTCTTCATTTCTTCTACTAACATCTCTTTCCTGTCTGTTGACAGAATTCAAATCTTCATTAAAAATTACCAACTAATAACTAAACACAAAATGGAACAAAGTGAAGGAAAAGTTATGTCACCCTAAACCGAAATAACTCCGTTTGCTTAATTTTGGTAAGTTTAACATACAATCTAGTATTAATTTTTTTAATGACAGCTGCAATTTATAGCACCAAATGACATTAATAAATCTGTTTTATATGAAATGTTTGAATTTTAAAAAAATAAAAATTAAACGGAGAGGCAAAAAAAGGGAAAAAATAAATTTCCGGGGACAATTTAAAAAAAATGCGATCAAGAAAGAAATAAGCTACTTAAAGGTCTTTTGATAATAATTCACAATCCATATTAAATCGACAGACTTTTCATGTTAGTTTTATTAACACAAAAACAGTAGTGGCAAATGTGGTGAATATTCTCAAAAGAGAAGAATAGTAAAGCAATGCAACAACGTAGAAAGATCTTGAAAATATTAACTGCTTTCAGAATCAATTTTTGTAAAACATTAGAAAAATTATCAAGTATTGCAATTCTTTGGGTAATGGCGTGTTTGTTCAATCCTCATGCTTGTTTGAATAGAAAAAAAACAATGCTCTAAAACTAAAAACGAAATGGACTCTCCATCGCTTTTTAAGTTGTGTGTTATAAATTTTTACTAAGCACATAAAACTTATCGCCTAAAAGCTCATATACGCATCAAATCATATTTCTGCTACAAAAACTGATGTCTTCAAATAATTTCATGAAGCTTTTGTTGTGAATGATTAATTTTTTAACTGACGTTTCAGGACGTATTTAGTTTTCTGCTCGTTTCAAGAAGTACGAACAATTGCAAACAGTTTTCTTTTGAATCAGTCATTTTTGCAAGCCAATAAATGTTAGGAGGAAGCAAAGATTCTTGAGTCATGCGTTTCAGTGCAGGCTCCAAATGGAAAATTAGGTTTTGAAGTTAATAAAAATCGTCCTTTTGTTCAATCCGGCTCAAAATTTTTTCCTGGAAAATCTCTGTTTATTAAAATAGCACGTTTTAGAAGAAGTTGCTTTCAAAAAAACTCATCCACTTCACCATTTATTTTTTTAAAACTTGTTTTGCACTCTGCATGTTTAGAATTGAAATTAGCAAAATTGTGATTAATTAACCCGTTGAGCATCGGCAATATTTTTTCGTTCTTTTCTGAAAATAAGTTTTTGGTTTTTTAATACAATTCTTTTTCAACAAAACTGTCTTTTGTTTTAATCTAAGTTTCGTTCCAAAGACTTCAAATGAGGAACCGATTAAATGGGCAAAATTTTGATTAACGGATGAGTGGATTGCTAGAAAAAACTTATAATAATTCATCATTAATATAGGATACTTGTAGTTCAATTTTTGGTTTAAAATTTAGGATTCTTGGTTCAAGAAAATAATACATTTGCTGTGTATGGTTCTGCGTTTCATCCTCACACTCTGAATTAACGAAGCCGATTGTTCTCAAAAGCATTTTCAACAAAATTATGGAAAATTACTTACCAGGGTCGTGGTGGATTAATTATAAATCTTCTTTTTACTAAATGAGCACAAAAACCTTTTTCTCTCAGTTTAAAATTGCATCTTCAGAAACAAGCAGTGCTGGGATATTCCAAAGTTTTTAATTTTTTTTCTGAGACTGTCAAGGTTCCAAATTTGGTATTTATTCGAGCGGAAGCAGATCAATTTCAATTGTAGCTAATTAGATCTATTTCGATTGTAGCTCAATTTCAAGTTGAGCTACAATTGAAACAGTTGAAACAGTGAAAATTGAATATTTAACGCTAATTATGGTACAGAGAAAACACTTAAATCTATTTGATTGATCCGTCAAATTTTCATTTCAAGATATTGTTAGAAGAGGTTTAAAAATTTTCAATTTTGCTGCCATGGATTAAAATCAGTCGCAATTATTAGGTGAAATGAAAGTTCAAAAATGATCACAAAAGTATAGAATACCTTAGTATAGCTCCCGATTTAAGTATCAATTGGTGAAATTGTAAAGTTACAATGTCAATAAATCGTCACTGATTTGGCGTAAAATGTTTTTGCTCTGGGTTGATAATTCTTTTTCGAAAATTGTGTGACTTCATCGCTGAAAAACTGTCTTCAGAAGGATAAAACTTACAAAATCATCCGCCTCTTTTTCTCATTTTAAGCATATTTCTTGCATAATGTGTTGCACATGATTTCATTCTCGAACCTGGGTCTCAAAATTGATGGCACCTTTTCTTCTATTATGTTACCGGTCCACGGGTTTTTCACAATTTTGACTGTTTTTTAAGTTGAAAAGCACGTATAAAAGAGCAGCAAGTCTCCGAAAATTTAAATTTATTTAGAAAATGTGCTAAAACTGGTGACTACTCATAAGAAATGCGTTGACAATTATTGAATTCTTTTCAGCAGATTCAGCTTCCAGGACCAAATATTCAAGACATTTAGATTATTTCTCAACATAATTTTCTCACATCCAGCCGTTTTCTGAAAAATATATCCACTTACATCTAAGATTTGACCCGTAAAAATCCATTTCCTTACTACGACATGCAAAGCCGGGTGGGGCGAGGGGGGGGATTGAGGCTTGGATTTGATTATTGCCATCCCGCTTTTTAATGTCAGCTGCATAACTTTACCTGATGAGAACAAACGGATTTGACCTGATGCCAGGACAAAACATAAACTCTCATTAGACTCACACAAAATTTAGACAACTTGAAGAACTAAAAAAAAAATAAATTATAATTAATCATAATTCCAATTATTTGTTATCAGTTTTGTCAGATAATTTTGAATAAAAACCTAACCTAAAAAATTGATAGATTCCATCACATATATTTATTCTACCGATTCTAGAGGAATTTGGGAAATCGGTAAATCTAGATGCAACACTTTTATATGCTAATACCTGAATGAATTATCAGGTCGAAGGTTCGAAATAACTTATCTTCAGATAATTATAATTTTAAATTCAGGCTTTATAATTAGAAGTTTTCATAATTCTGTTGTTGCCTTCAATAATATCACGAGAAAACTGATTAAACCCATACGGTGGGGAAAATCTGCTCGCCCTAATTCGGTCTCGAATATGCCGTCTCCTAATCGTTGTTACTAATTAACACCCCACAGCTCTTTAAGATAATTAATTACTTTTTTTCAGAGATGATTAAGACAGAATTTTAAATAATAATAGTTTAACAAATATAATGATATTATAATTATATTTAAAAGTTTGAATTCTATATAATTATTATATAGTTATCATACAAATATATTAATTTAAATAATAATTTAATAATAATAATGTTATAATTATAAACCACACCCCAACACTCTTTTTTTCTTTTTTTTTCATATTCCGATAACATTATGATAGAATTTTCTTGTAAGGTAGTCATTTCAAGGTCCAATTTCCTGTTCAGGCATGAATCCCAAATGAGGTCTTTTGATGATCTGTCGCCGATTGTGTCGATTGACAGATTTGTTGGCATTCACCCGTTTCGCCGCTTTCCGTTTCTAAATTAAGACATCCCAGTGATTACGAAAATTCAATCGCGTATTGTCTTTCTTTATAACCAATCGAACAAAAAGGTTTTTTTGTAAAGTCACTGAGTCAATATTTTGTATAAGAAGAATGTAAGAAAATTGGTTAAAAATATTCACAACCAAAAACCCGCATCTTTAAACGGAAAACACGGTGATAGCCGTGAATTTTTGCAAAGATACCCAAGTTGAGGTGCCGGATGGAAGCAAGTATGACCAGACCGTCCCCGACGGAAAGTACATATGTCCAGACCGTCCCAGACGGAAGGTGCCTGTGTCCAGACTTTCGTGAGTTCATGTCCAGACTTTCGTGCGTTCACCAGACTTTCGTGCGTTCATGTCCAGACTTTCGTGCGTTCATCTTCGGTCTGGACATACTTGCTTCCGTCTGGGACCTCAACCTTGGAAGCTATCAATTCACACAAAAGTAAACTGCATCATTCAGGCTTGAATCGATTCGTTTGTACTTATCAGTGTCATCTTCTATCACTTAGCTTCTTGTTACGTAACTTCCCCTAACTCCTCTAGTATTTTAATGCGTATTCCATTCAAATTTCATTTTAATTGCTGTATCGTAAAAGAAAGCTAATCTTACATTTTTGCGATCAGATGTATTAGAAAAATATATACGCACTAAACGAAACGTAACGAAATGTAACGAAACGAAATTTTTAACGAAACGTAACTCCAAGTGAAAAGCTTGAAACTCCGTATTTGCTTTTTGTAAAGGTCTGCTGTAAATTGTTTTTGATTTAGAAATTATTTTATGAGTATTCCTCTGGATAGTGTTCCGGAAGGCAAAGTACAGAGCCTGCAGTATCTTCCAAATTAATAACTAGTAAATCTTCGTTTTGCCTGTCGATTATGATAGAAATCTTTATATTATATTTCTTTTTAATTAAATCTGTGTGGTATCCATTATCTAATAATCTTGGTTTATATTGATCTAAAATTTAAATGTTTGCTGATTATTTCTTTTTGCCAATCTTAAGGTTATCTCCGATCTCTGACATTTCTTCCTCTCTCCCTCAGCCTTTTAACTCTCGTTTTTTAATTTCCTCGCGTTAATGAACTGCGCTCAAGTACCCTTCTGTTGATTTACATTGCTTACGAAAATACTCACCTCTCATTGGGTGAGTACAATAAGAATTCGGGCTTGTTTCTAATTCATCAAGAGATTGATTCAGCTCAACACAAGCGTCTAGGAAAAGTTATCTCCACATTGCGTCCCACACAATCGGGTCGCTGATTATCAGACAGTTCAACTAATTGCTGCGTTCAACTACGGAGCTCGCGACAACAGCATATTAGCTGATCCTCGTATGATGACAACAGAAAGTGACTGAACTGCTCTGTCGAAGGCAATGGATTGTCCCACTGACTGATAATTTCTGCTATCAGCTAACAACGACATGCGCAATAAGGCCTTCTTCAGAGTCCTCGACAGACCGCCCAAAACTTCAATTGCCAGCGGGACGAACATAATTCCTTGTTGAGCACAACTGTTTTCATACTGAGCATATTTTCGATCTTCGGCAGCTTCAATTGCATAGCCTGACTTCTCTGCCGCATGAGAAATAATGTTCGGTTGCAGAGAAGAAGTCACGGTTATGTCTAGAGCAGCAGATTGGCCAGATTTCCAACAAGGCAGATAGACGTCTCCTGGGCGTGAGTTGTTTTCCGCAATGAGATTGCGTTTTTCAATTACTTGAGACAAATTAGCTGCTGAACAGGCAGAAGCTATGCGATCGCGAATTCTATCGTGCGTTGAAATCGCATCTCCCCTTCCATGGCAGGCAACTGCATGGTCACCAAACGTGTCCATTGTACCTGACTTACAATAAGGACATTTTCTTTCTTGATCATAAACCGCGATCCCGAGCCTGTACTTGACACTGACTTGAAATTCCTTAGCCGAAAGGTGTAGACCTAGAGCGGGAATTGGAGGCGCAGCAAGCCATTCTCCTGAATGAGGCAGGCATAGTGATTGGATTCTTGCCTTTTCCCTAGTTGACGATTGATTTCTTATTAGGTCAGCTAGTTTTTCTTTATCAAGTGCTTCTTGGATCTTCTTTTGAGTGTGCGAAAGTAGATTGAACTGTTCCAGACTCTGTTGTAACTCTTTAAAAGTGTCACTTTCTGAGGGACGCCTACTTGTTATTTTGTTCACCAGCTCGTCTGAGGCTAAAATTGAGCCCACAAATGCACTTTTGTATTGCTCTTGTGACTGTCTGACGCCTAGTCCCGACAAACTGATAGGTAAGGAAGACTGTTGCCATGCGTCATCATCAATAATTGAGCCAATAATTTGATCCAACACTTCTCTTTGGCCGTCATCGAAACTTTTCAATACTTCGAGCATCTCGTTTGATGGAGTGTTAGTTCGTAATGAGTATACTAGTTTCGGAGTTCCCAAACAGTAGCGAAGGATACCCAATGCACATTGAGGTTCGTTGAGGTGACGTAAACTATCCAGCATAGATAAAATTTATTGAACTCTCCTCTTCAAACAAGAAGCGACAAACTCTTTTGAACCAACTGCAGCACCCAGAATTTCAAAGCCGTTTCCCAAATTCCTTTTTACTGCCTGATCAATGGAGGGTAAATCTTTAATTGACCACAGCTCACATTTGTCTTTTCTCAAGATTAGGCCTCTCTCGGGGCCTTCATTGGCTAGGATTTCAAGCGTTTGTTTGATCTGATCTTCAGAACCAGCAATAAACCCATCATCTAAGTACCAAGTGTGCTTTACCAAATCCGGAACTGAAGTCTTGATCTTCTGTATGATCGGCCATAACGTCAAGGAGAACAATAACGGTCCCAGCGGATCACCCTGCTGAACACCCGATTCACTTTGAATGATTGCATTGTTATAAAAGAGTGGTGTGTGCTGGGAGTAGCAAAAATTGGTGAAGGCGGCAATTCCTGGAATAAATTCATAAGTTGCTTTTAATAAGTGTGATCGCTTGACTGAGTTAAAAGCGTTTTGAAAATCAATTTGAAGAACGCCTCCGTCCTTCTGAGCACTTACTATGTTATCGTATGTATTTTTGGACGAATGAATGATTGCCTCAGCGCCTCCGCTAATGCCGACTCCCAATTGCAAACTGTCAAATAGCTCAATTGCTTCTGATTTAGCTTCACTTGCCAAGCATTTTGCTATGAGGCGTCGCAACACTTCGCCAACTGCTATTGGACGCACCCCACCTTTCTTTTTGGATAAAGCCGTGAGTGAAGCGCAGCAGAGTGCTTTGGAAATAAAAACAGGAAAGAGACCCCTACTACCGAAGTTTACAAACTTTGTTATCGCTTTCAGTGCAGACTCGGACCGATCAGGTGCAGTGCAGTCTACTGCGTGCTGAAGATGTTCTGGAAACATCTTAGAGGGACCGGCTGCAGTGTGTTTGCTGAATGTCTTAAGTTGTTCATAAACTGCGTTTTCACTAAACTGGAACGCATTGGATGCAATATCGTCAGGTAAATTGACATCAGGTATCGGTTCTTTCGGGTGTAAGTTTTCCAGTGCTTTGAATGTAGCTTTGTTATCGGGTGCGAGACCTTCAGAAGCTAAAACTTTAGCAGCTCGGCCAAATTGGCCTTGTAGGCACAACGTCTTCGCTCTGACCGATATTTCTGCTGTTAGTTCTCTGTCTTTTTGATTGTTTCAAGGACACAGCTTCTGACCAAAGCTTCCCATATTCACCGGCGTTGCAACGATCAAAACGTTCTGCGAGACGTTGGTCTTGATTGCGCTTTTGCTTTTTGCCTCCGCGGTTACAAGCACGTAGAGCGCATTTTGAAACCACAAAAAGTTTTTGCCAATTTGTCTCATTGTCTGGAGCCTCAACACATTCAAGAAGAACACCTGATAGCAGTTGAGACCATCTTGCTCTGAATTTGATAGGAACAAAGCGACAGGTTGGCACGTACGAACTCAATATTGTCAACACCTCTGGCAATTTGTTACTTTCTGACTTTATTGAGAGATCAACACGTTCAAAAAATGAGTTATTCAACTGACTGGAATCAGTTGAATCACAAGAGATCAGTAGATTGTCTATTTTATTTGAGAGGTCTGTGTTAATTTTCCGACGGCTGCACAACTGCTCTTTGTATTTTGAGTACGCCCAAATTGATTTTGAATTGAACCAAGCGTCGTGCTCTGACCCCCAACCAAAATATCTTACTTTGGTGTACTGATCGCAGTTTTCTAGTACTTGAACTCTGTAGAGTTTATCTGCGGTATCTGGCAGAAAACGAATTGTGCCTGCAGCTACGTGAAAAAACTCTTTAACACAAACATTTTGCAACTCCTGGGTCAAACCCGATTTTGTGGTTCGCTTTGTGTGCCTACATTCTCTAATTGCTTTGCACCACTCTCGTCAGAAATTGCATTTCTTAAGTTGTATTTCATTTTGAAAAAAAAAACACAGTTTGGGGGAACTAACTTTGGAAACTACCCCAACAAACAGAGACTGTTGTGTGTTGTAAGACGATTGTTTTCACAGGCAAACCGCCCCAGAAAACTTGGGGGACAGACTGGGCTGGGGGGGGGTATTAGGAACAATCTCACCGGATATTAGGCACTTCGTCTAGTCCCACAGACAGGACGCAAAAACAGTAAGCTTCTGTAATTTTCTCTTGTTTGCTTGTTGATTTCGCTTAGCGAGCTAACAAAGCTAACAACGCACGTGCTTCTGTGATTCTTCCAATGGACCATTCTTGGCTCTTTTTTTTTAAAAAAAAAGTTTTTTTATGTAAACCCTTTTGACTCATGTTCTAGTTTGGTAACAATTTACAAAGGAGCTGAATAATAAACTTTGTATCTATTTTGCAACAGAGCTTGGATATCCCCCCAGCCTAGTTGGAATTTACTTTGTGTGCCCTCCAGGCGCACGTGCTTTTGTACAAGGTAACGTGTCATATAACTACATAAATTTTAATCAGGGGCATAAAACACGGAGTGGGCGGAGGACAGAATAGATCCTAGAGTTTTTATATTTTATTATTCTGTCAGAATCTTATGATGTAGCATTTTTCTCGCGCTCTCTCTCTCCAGGGCGCATATTTTTTATAGATTGAATTTTAAAGCTGTTTTTGGAAAGGAAGTTGTACAATGATTTTAGTTAGTCTTTAGTTTGATTTTTTTCTGAAAACAGACGACCAATTTTTTCAAATTTTTCAATAAGGGATGTTTCTATGTATAACTTTTTATACAATCTTTTCCAATATTTCTTCTTTTAGTTAGTTTTTGCAAGAAGAACAGTCTTTAATTATAATAATCAACTTTTTTTTCCAAAAAAGACACAAAATACTTCTCATCAGCAATTTAATTTTCGATAATTTTATAAGAAGAGTCAGCATCGGACATGCCAATCGTGGTAAAAACATTTTAAGAGTTTGCTTGCGGTTTAGTAGGTCCAATTTTTTTCGGACATTTTTGGGAGATTGCCCACAACGCAAGTCCATAAAAATTGGAAGTACTCGTTTTTTTAAGTTTTTCATAATTTAACTTTTCTGGACACAAAAATTACGGTGCTTTCCTAACGCACAAGTAGATACGAAAATTATTCCCATTTTTACCCTCTAAATAGTTTGGAATGTTAGTGCTTCTCTTTTTTGGAGTGTTAAACTTATATCAGTGGCAATTTTGAATCTTCAAAATTAGATAACCGGGCAGAAATCTGGGAGAAAAAAAGCTTTTTTAAAATTCGCCTTTTGTAGCCTTTTAGGTGCTTAGTATGCTCAAATTGCTGGAAAAACCTCCAATTTGGATGTAAAGTGCACTTTTTTAAAGCCAAAAATGAAAGAGTTGCTTAGTTGATGTAGTTTGAATTGTATGTATTGAATATGTCACTTTATTTACGTTAAAACTTAAACTTTGAATTTTGCGATATTGTTAAAGGTATTTCTGAATCATTTTGTGAGTGTTGGTTGCATTTACGTGTTGGACTATTGATTTAAAAACACACAAAGCAATCACTGCATCAATTCTTATCTTTAGAATTTTTATGGTTTTAGAATTTTTTTGCTGTTTTTGTGCATTCTGAGTTCGGAATTTTTCATGAGCAATTTTCATGAGACTCTAGATCGGTTCTTATGTTTTCTTTAACAACTTCTCCGTTGGTTTTAAGTCTTGAAGCTAAGACCTTTAATCGATTCTTGCGTTTTATTTTCTAACATGACAGTTTTTGCAATGTTTTTTGACCAGATTCCTTGACTTCTCTTTGCTTTTTTACAAGTTGAAGAAAATTTATGAAATAGGCTGAAACATTATATAATTTTTCCGTTTTCGATAACCTTTTTTAAAACAAGAAATTTCAGCTAAAAATATTTTGACACTAAAACTAACTTCAGTTTAAACCATTTTATTTTTTGGCTTCATGCGAAACTTTTAATCTGTTGGTTGCTATGTTCAATTGGTATGCTGTTCATATAAAAGGTCCAGTCGTTTTTTTTCATTCAATTTATTGGAATTTGTTTCAGAAGTAATCCTGTTATGTTATTTAAAGTTGGATTAATCTCAAATTCAATTTATATAAATATCCCAGAAACTGTTTACATCAAAATTTTATCAATTTCTCTTTGAAATGGAAGCATAAATGATAATTTTATCTGTCGGTCTCCAGCCTTCTCCTAGGTCAAAATCAAATGTTCATTATAAAGTAGGTTTTGTAGCTCTAAACCAACTTTAAAACTGTTTAACTTGTTGGAAATCTACATTAGTTAGAATACCAATATTCTGCAAAATACTTTCATGGTTTTAAGACACAGAGTCGTTGCAGTTGCCTGTTTCTAGGAAAAGAATAGTCATGTGCTTTACCATCAAGTTTTCCAGTAATGCAATTTTACTTCCAGAATTGTTTTTGTTTGGAGTATTTAATTTTGAATGGGGAAATAAAGCATATAAAGGTGTTTAATTGATGAAAATAAGTTTTCTTCTGCTGCAAAACAGATGACGCAAAGAACTTGTTTTTGGGTATTTTTTTTATTCGGCAAGGATTCTGCCCCCCCTTAAATCTGAGGGTTCATAGTGTTTATGATTCACATGGTATACTATTAATTTTTTTCTGATGCAAAATATTACACATCAGAAATCCCCTCTCACAGAGAATTTTGACGCAGATGAACAGACTCTGAATCAGTATTGAATAGTTTCTG